>NC_142956.1:5196039-5217282 GCF_046866305.1 Octopus bimaculoides
CCCCAGCAGGTAGAAAACCGTCTGTCCTGGATGAACAATACGAATGATCGCATAACTTGGTTGCTTCCTTTGTTCAGGGGGCATTACTCTTGATGACCTACTTATGTTAATTTTTCAAGCACCCTCTCTCTCTCTCTCTCTCTCTCTCTCTCTCTCTATATATATATATATATATATATATATATATATATATATATATATATATATATATATATATATATGCGAGTAAAAATAAATACAGAAAAAAGGGGGGTTTTGTATGATTGTGTATAGAGGAATATATTATTTTGTTTAAAAGAGTTCCAACACTGTCTGTTTTTTATGTTTTATTTATATTCCTGCAAAACCAATGTGGGATATAGAATATGGAATATAGAATATATAATATAAAATAAAAATGGATGGTACTATGAAATAAAGTATTGAATGTCTTATTGAATATATGGAATATATCTTATTGAATAGATGAAATATATATATATATATATATATATATATATATATATATATATATATATATATATATAGAGAGAGAGAGAGAGAGAGAGAGAGAGAGAGAGAGATAGAGAGCGAGAGTTTGTGTGTTAACCCGCACAAGTTCTGAAGTTCACAGCTGATTTTCTCCAAACTGGAACATACATTACTTATGTTCTACAGCTGGATTTAGACATTTGAAATAGTGGGCACCCTGGATGCAGAAAAGCCACTTTGCTGGAGTACGTTCGACTGCCCGCGTGATCCATGCACTGCTTCCGTTCAAATTGAAAAAGGCAGCTACTGAAATGATATGAAGAAGCTCTATTAAGTGGATGAACCGAATTAGACTTCAAACTACTTTGCCTAAGCGGTAGGAATTATAGCCTGTATATGCTGTACTATAGGTAGCATTTTATGGGAATAAAAACTGATCGGAACTCACTATGTTTATTATGAAAGATATGATAACATATGTTAAATCCTGAGCAATTGTTCAGCTATTTTCTTTTGGCTTCTGCATCAAAGTCTTCCTTTTAAGCACAGGCGATGCCCATGCAAATACTCTTCAGTTATTGATTACCAAACGAAATATCGCACGTACATTGACCTTCTAATTTATGGAGTTTAAGACCGAACCACGTTACTTAGAGACTGCGTCTTTAACGTAACCTTGTGTGTTCGGGCGCTGCATGCAGAATTGTTTTCGTTTTGGAGCTAAGTTGTCTTCACGATGATCGCACGTTGATTACTCGGAGGAGTGCACGGTTGAGCCACGACTATTGATTCCGAACCGAAATATCGCATGACAAGGTCGTTCTCAAGCGCCTCCTTGTCAATTCCGCCGTTTAGCATGTCATTTCTTTCATGTAGATTTCTCTCCTATGGTGATGTTGTGTATTTTAACAGGCTTAATTTATCATATAAATGTAGTTCGTAAGTCTGCTGATTATTCAGTGTGGTAGCTGCAGCGCCGACAACCACAAAGGAGAGTATATCAACAGAGAGCTATTTCGTTGCAAATCACATACTGCCCACTCAAGTTTCCATGACACAGTTTGGGCCTAGAATCTTTCAAACAGATGAATAACATGTCGCTTAGTGGAATTAGCCCTTCATTTATTCCAAAATTCTTTTGTCGTCAATGCTGTATTTCCCTGTTTCAACTAAACCGTATCATATAGACAAATTATACCATTAAAATTCCGAGCAACGCCGGCTATATCTGCTAATATGAAACTTATCGATTTGGTGTCCTTCAACATTTCCGAAGTCAGGATGAGTGGTGACTTCAACAGTTCCATCCGGAGACGAAAAGACAGTCCATGTATTGGAAACATCCCTACTCACCTGCTCCAAAGAAGGTGGAGATACTTTCATCTGCCGGGAAAGTGATGGCTTCAGTTTTAGGGAACGCAAAATGAATTGGCTCATTGATTATATTCAAAATGGCTACACTCTCAACGGAGAGTACTATGCCAAATTGCTGAGGCATTCACAGAAGGCTATCATGACAAAACGCCCAGGAAACTTGATGAAAGTCCTCTTGTTCCATGAGGACAATGCTCCACCCTACACAAGGCCTTCGTTTCAATGGCTACTCTGCCTGAATATGAGTTTGAACCGATTGATCAGCCTCCCTATTCTCCCGATTTGGCCCCTTTTTATCTCTCATCCACTTCCCTAACATGAAAGAATACTTGGCTGAGAAACGGTATCGCTGTGATGATGACGTCATATTTGCTGTTGAATTTTTTCACCAACAACATGAAAGCTTCTTCACCAACAGGATTTAATAATGGCGACAAGAAATGTGTAGACTGCAAGGAGGAATATGTTGATAAAATGCCCCCCATACACACGTTTGCTCACATTCCATAAGAGTATCTTGGTCACCCTATGATATTTTCAAACGCTTCTCATGTGAAACTCAGTTTCTCAAAGTAACAGTTTAAATGCATAACATGTGGAATTGTGTAGTAGAAATGAAAGAAAACCACCATGATGAGGCAACCGCCTTTCGTTGCTCACCAATATACAGTAACAAAACTTACGCTCTACAGTAAATCATAAAATCGCATAAAATAATATTACCCCGAAATCAATAGAAATGATGATAAATACTGTTGGCTGAGTTTAATTATGTGTTTTCTTCCTTACATATATTTTGTAACATTCAGGCATTACAGGAATCTTAATAACAAATGTTTTAAATCTTCGTCTAACATCAGCAAAAAAGGAAATCTCAGTTGTTAGATCAAGGCAAAACCATGAGGTATCCTGTACAAAATGTAAACTAGCAGTGTCAAATAAATTGAACAGTTGGACATTAATTTCATCATCTTAATCTCTCTGAAACATGGCACTGAAATGATGGCACTGAAAACTTCAAAATGTGAGGTGAAATAAAACAATAGAAACGAACCAGTATCTTGTCGCTACGTTTGCATGACATGGGATCGTCACATTATTTCCGATTTTTGTCATTGGCCAATGGAAAGTGCCATTGCTAGTTGCTGTAGTGATTTCATTGCAAACCACTGAAAAACAAATAAAACATGTGCATATGAAATATATATTACGGTATTCGTAGCTGTATTTTATGTACTGGAAAACACAGTCATATATTGGATAGACATGTATAAAATTTCCTATTGAAAATACTTCTGACAGAGAATCAAATAAAACAAGATGAATGAATGATTCAAACTTCTTGTTTTGATGTATAAAATGACTCTGCACACAGCACTCCCAGTATCTTTTAGTCTAATATATATCTCACATAAAAATAACAGCAAACTGGTTTCCAACCCTCGAGTAAGCAGGGGTGTTTCAAGAGGAGGCAGCTTGGATTTTACCCACTCTCATATACACACACACACACACACACACACACACACACACACACATATATATATATATATATATATATATATATATACATACACATATTTGAGCACGTTTGTGTGTGCGTGTCCGTGTCTGAGATGTGTATGCATGTATGTATGATTGTATGTATGAATGTATGTATGTGTGTGTACAAGGTATTTTAGATAAATATGACAGTTTGCATAAAATGAAAGTACGATATCCCATCTAAATACAAAACTATTTTTAAAAATGCAAGAATATCAACTTGATTATAACTAGAAGTTAACAGATTAATCAAAGTATCCACCCTTAGATTCTACAATTGCCTCAGAACGGAAGCTGGCGTATGTGTTCTTCACTATGTCCGTGAGAATATCTTCAAACATCTTGATCTTGCCGACCAATTCGGCCTTGGTGTCGCAAGCTGAGCTATTGATGACGTTCTCAACTGTGTCCTGCACATAGAAAGTTCTTGGATTACAAGTGGATAATTAGAAGGCCAGGAATTTTGGGCCGGCGAAGTCGTATACATTCTCTGACTACCACTTCTTTCCGGTCAAGGAGCCTAATCATAAAGTAATGGTGACAGTTATGTTTTACAATTTACATCTGTAGTGCGGTGGCTAAAATGTGTGTCTTAAATACATTTGTACAGCCCCCAGAATGTTAAGTTTTTCAAACTTAATTCTGACCAATCAGTTTGTGACTTCACTAAATTACTTAAGACGATTGGTGTTCGGTTTAGGCGTCAGCGTTTGTTGAGCATGTCAAGAGACCTATATTTTGACTCTGCCCAAAGCAGTAATTGCTTGACTATTTTTAGAAATGTTGTAAATAACATTTCCCAGGGAGTTTTACATTTCAAATATCATCATCGGCATTATCACCACCTTTGTTAATGTTATCGTTGTTGTTGTTATTCGTGGTGGTGGTTGTGGTTGTAGGATGGGCAGCGGTAATAGATCTTTAAACACTAAATAAGATTATATTTGCTGATGTTTCTCTTGATTTGGTATTTTCTTGTTATCGCCATCATGAAAACTTTTAATAGTGTTGTTGTTGTTAGTGGTAGTGGTTGCAGCAGTAAAAATAATACCTCTAAGTGTTATTATTATTATTGTTTATTTAGCTTGGGTTGGAATTTATCAATACAGTTCTTTTCTCTGATCTTTCATATGATATGAATTTGAGTGTTTGCATAGAAAAGAAAGAGTTCTTAACGTAGTTCATCTTCAATTTATGGTGAAACGAGTGTTCATGATGCCACTTGTTCCGGTGTATATTACGTTGTTGAGATTGTCCCCTTTTAATGTTCTTTCTCAGAGCTCTACATTCTTTACTGTAATTTCTAGCATATTTCTCGAGAAATAATTGTTTCTGTTGCCATAACTTTCTTGATCTGCTTTCCTCGTATGAGATATATGCGGTCCATAGTTTTCGCATTTTTCTACTATATTTCTCATCTTTAGTGTTGATATTTCGTCTCCCATTTCACCGTGTATAGCTTCGTATTTGGCTTTTTACTGGGATTGTTTCCACACGGTAATAGAGATTTCGGTCCTAAATTTTTCTTAAAGTAAGCTCCCATCGAAGTTTCGTTTCCTCTTCTGCTTCTCCTACAATTTCTTTAATTAGGTACTTCCGGGAAAGTATGGGTTCCGCTAATGAAATCTGTTTCGAATGTATTTCGTTTCGTTTTTTCGTTTTTATATGCTTCCAGTAGTTTTGTTTTATTATGTTAAGAATTTTTTCCCATGTCTGACACATCTCTTTTATTTTTCGATGTCCTTATTTTTCCACATTTCGTTCGTTTATTTCTGACATCCAAGAGAGTTGTGGTAGGGTTAAGGTTAGGGTTAGGGTATAATTTCAGCTAAAGTTTTAATTTCAGAAATTATATGTTCATTAACAAGTTTTCCGTCTGTAGACTGTTTTTCTATTTGTGACATAACCACACACCCAAATTGTGTAAATGTCTCAGCTAAGCCTGTTTGTACTTCTATTTGATACAGGGGCCCACAATGTATGGCATTGTTTTCCCTTTTAATTGTCGCTATATATAACTCGCTAAAGATGCAGCATTACCGGCGATTCTGGTGGAATATATTAAGAATGAACAGATATGTTATTGCTTGGATTCTCATTGATGTCTGTTTGACCGCCATCAACAGGGATCAGTGTAATTTGCTTTCTGCTTTTTATAAACAAGAACTCATCATACTTGTGTTAGATTCATTGGAGGAGCTAGTTTTATCTAAGAAGAGAAACAACAGATTCTGTCCAAGCAGTTAATCGCCTGTGCTTCAAAAATCACTTTCCGAAGACGAATATCAACAGTTATTAGACATTCAAGGTTGATTTTGTCAGAACATATTAAGAATGAATACGTCATCCTTGGAAATTGTTTTAAGAGAAATCTGACAATGCCAACAACCAATAATTCAGACAGCAAAACATGAAATTTTACTGAATACATTCTAAATATTACATATCAATTTAAAATTAGCTAAATAGACATCTAGCAGCGAGTTTGACTCCAATTAAAAATGGGAGATAACTCAAGTAACCTGAAGGCAGTGATTGGCAGAATTGTTAGCACGTGCAGCAAAATGCTTCATGGTATTTGTTACAACCGAGTGAATTTTGAGTTCAAACACGGCTGATGTCCATTTGTTCTTCATCCTTTCCAGGGTCATAAAAAAATGTACCAGTTGAGGGTAGTGGATAGGTGGGAGAGGATACTTTGCATTACGTCTTTCGGCACTATACTTTGTGAGTTCAAATACCAGCATGAGCTCCTTGGCTGGTAGAAACAAAGCATCAGCCAGTTTAATGACACCACGTGGTAGGTTGGATGCCATTAGTGGAGGAGGAAATGTTTGTTGTAAGTATTTAAAAGGCATCTTGAATTTGATGTTATCTACTTCTCTCCTGCCCACCACTCTTGAAGGCCTTGTAAAAGAATCATGGACACTGGTCTCCCAAGAAAATCTCGAATTCTCAGAAATCAATATGTCTTTAACAAAAACAGTTATGAAACGAGCTTCTGCCTACACAGGCGTCATCAGCACAGTGCTATATTACGTTGATACCATCAAACTTAGACGTATACAGAATAAATAGAAAACGGTTATGGCCTGAACTAATTTGTGTAGTCGAAAGTAAAGTGAGGAAAACAAACAAATCAGAGTGGCGAGTGGTAAAGATTCCAACGAAGAAAATTGCAAAATAAATTGCAGATTTAGCGAAAGTTATTTCGATTTGAAAAAAGGTACACAATTAGATGTATGCGAGTTAGTGTTTTTGCCTGTGTGCTTGGGTGTGTGTGGAATAGCATCACCTATTTATGATGATGCTGAGGATGACGACGATGACGACAACGAAGATGATGATGAATGTCGTGCTGATAATAATGACACGAAACACACAACTTACTTTCATCAATTAACTCCATGTTCCGTTGTTGCAATCCCAGGTCAGGCAAAGTCTGTGATGCCTTAAAAGTATCAAAAACTTGTTTAAAAATGTGGTCTTTAGTAATTGTAGATAGTACTGTGCAAGTAATAGTAAATACTTCACTATTCTTCTCGGAACTGAAATAGAATTGTAAAAAGAAATTGCAAAATATGAGTTTTCACCACACTCAGCGGATTTTTTACTTACATGGAAATCTAACTCGTTTTAATGGAAATGGTCTTATCCTAATCACAAAAATCTAAATTCCACCATTATATAACACTGATTTGCAAAAGAAACCTTCATCTTCCGATGATGAATATCAATGAATAAAGACTTAATTCCATTGCTTTAGTATTACTGGTACTAATACCTTTTTAACTCCTAATGTCAATATAATCATCTTTGCCGTTGTTCCAATATAGAAACAATTGTGCCTCTATTAGAAATATAGATACCCCTCCATCCGACCATCCATCCATCTATTCATGTATGCATATATACATACAATCATACATACATGTATACATACATGCATTAATATACACACTCCTACTTACGCGCATATTCACACGAGCACATACTGCGAATATCTCCATGCAAAAAATCCTGGCTAACAAAAAAAAAATGAAGCAAAGATTATGAGAATCCTTAAATACTAATTTCATAGGCCAGTCCATATAAACTGTGCATTAGAAGAGATTCACTAATCAATTGGTTGGTGGATTAGACGCAGAATATAAGCGCAATCGTCTCTCTGCTATATACATATACGTAATGCATGTATCTATGCTTGTATGTGTGTGTTTATATATACACATATATATATATATATATATATATATATATATATATATATATATATATGTGTGTGTGTGTGTGTGTGTGTGTGTGTGTGTGTGTGTGTGTGTGTGTGTGTGTGTGTGTGTGTGTGTGTATGAGTGTGTGTGTGTGTGTTCATGCTTGCAAGTATGTTCTATATATTACTGGCCTACACAGGTTAACAGTTAGTGAGCCATTCTAGATACATGCAATTTATGAAACGTAAGTTACTGTCAATAAACACATGTTTCACAGACTGACTTCTTCCTGATGAAGAGAATAACTTGCGGGAATCAAACTGCATTTTCAGATTCCAGGAGACAGTTTTGTGAATTACACCACAGAGCAACAAACACAAAAACTTATCAAACGAGGGAGCTTAATCCATTTTCTTCTAGCTTTTAAGTAAGTTATATTACCTCGGAATGTTAATTGATCAGTCACTTAACGCTAGTGGGATACAATACTTCACATTTGATAGCAGGTCATCTCATAAATTCTGTCCGAATTTTGAATAAAAAAAGCAAGTGATCAAATGTTATATTTAATTGAAATTTAATCATCAATGTACTTTCCCTGATTATCTATGATTTCCTTCTATCTATTTACGAGCTTTTTAATCCCATTAATTTAAAAACTCTTTTGGTTTCAAAGCGAAGAACTCTGAAATGTCAGTTTCGACCTCCTCATGGCTTGTGAAAGTTTTGTGCCCCAAATGATTCTGTAAACTACGAAACAAAAGTTAGTCTGAAGGAGCAAGGTCGGGAAAATAAGGTGGATGAAGAATTTTTTTTCCAATCAAGCTCTTCGATCTTCTGTATGTGATATTTGCAGTGTGTGGTCACGCATTGTCCTGATGAAACATCACTCCTTTTCGATTCACTAAATTGGGTTTTCTTTTCTTCAAAGCTTGGTTCAAACGCTCTAATTGCTGATAGTAGACTTGAGCTTTGATTGTTGCATTAAATGGTAACAATTGAAAGTGAATTATTCCTTTGTAATCCCACCAGTTAGAGAGAAGAACCAGTTTCCATGAAGTTTCCTTCCTGATTGTGGTTGAGCTTTTTCCCATTTACCAAGCCACTGTTTACGACGTTTAACATTTCGATAGAAGATCCATTTTTCGTCACCAGTCACAAGTCTATCCAAAACGGATGAAATGAGTTCGCGAGAATAGAGAGAAGAGCAGATGTCAACTCGGGATTTGAGGTTGCTTTCGGATAATTCATGAGGCACCCATTTTCAAAGTTTAGGAACCTTTCCATGTCGCTGAAGATGACAATGAAGAATTGTATGGTTTGAACTAAGCTTTATTGCCAATTCGTCAACTGATAATGCAGGATTTTCTTCAAGTAATGCCCCAAGGAGCTTATCATCAAACTCAACTGGACGTACTGTTTGATCTTCATCTTCAAAGCTGAAATCTCCACTTATAAATTTTGCAAACCATCTTCTGCAAGTTATTTTATTCAAGCATTCTTTCCCATAAATTGAGTGTATGATTCGAGTCGCTTTGGCAGCAGAGTTTCCTTTTTTGTACTCATAAAGCATTATGTGCCTTAAATGCTCTTTGGGTACTTTTATGTTAGAAAGGGCTTTAATCAAAGAAATTTTAATTCTATTATTCTGTAAATAAAATCTATTTAGTTTGAATGTACACAAATGCATAAAAATAACTTTTAAATTCCATTAGACATGTTAAAATACTATTAAATTTCATTCAATTTTAAAAAAAGGTAAAATCGGACAGAACTTATAGGATGACCTTTTATAATATTATTATTACACACATTCTACATCCGTAAATATTATATACACTCGCTCCCACATGTAATGAGCTCCAGCTCACCTTGATGTTTGCAGCGAAAAGTAAACAGACGCATCATATTACAATTTATCATTTTTTATCTATCGCTCGTATCATTAGACTGCGGCCATGCTGGGGCACAGGCTTGAAGAATTTTTAGTCGAATGAATCGAACCCAGTACATATTTTCCCTTTTAAACTTATAATTTGCGTATCTTTTGTCGAACCACTGGGTTACTGAGGAGGCGTAAATACACCAACACCGATTACTATTCGGTTGTGCTGGTGGACTATAATAGGCACACACACGCATACACTCAAATGGACACTCATATATACATACGTGTGCACACACACACACACACGCACATACATGTGCTTTCATTAAACACACATACAGACCTGCGCGCACTCACATACACACACATACACACGTGATAAGAAGTGCTAAGTTACTGGGTATTGTTCACCAGTCAGTTTCATGTGTTGGTGATTGGTGTTCGTGAATAGCGTATATTTTTGGGTAAATTTATTGTGATGATGCAATAGTTTATGGAGTGAAAATGCCAGATTGTGATTTGGATAACTCTCTCTCCTCCCTTACTCATCTCTCTTCTCACTTCTCTCTGCCTCATTTCTATCTCTCCCATCTCTCTCATATCTCTCTCCCTCAACTCCCACATAGACATACACATTTATATACACTCTACTTCTGTCTTTCTCACTATATTTTACCATATATATATACATATATATATGGTAAAATTGTTTAATGTGCGTGTCCAGTTCCATCGAGAACTGTTAGGCCTGTATTGTGATTGGCACAAATAACCGAAAATTCTTGCTTTGGATTCTGCCTTTTATAACATATTTTGAAAGGCAGAGTCCATGTGTGTGTGCGTGGGCGTGTGCGTGTGCACGTGTGTGTCTGTGACAGCGCGCGTTTGTGTGTGTACATGTGTATCTATCATAAGTTCAAACAATGTCAGTAATTATATTGCCCAGCAATTAATAAATATTTCCACTTTCAAATCCATTTTCTATAGATATAGGAAACAAAATAGTAATAATAGTGGTTAATTATACAGAATAGTCATAGGATGGTGATGATGATGATGGTGATGGTGATGATGGTGATGATGATGATGATGATGATGATGATGATGATGATGGTTGTGGTGGTGGTGATAATGATGAAGATAACGACGACGTATGCATCTCTGTATATATTCACACACACACACATGTAGTTCACGCTCTATCTATGCGTGAATCTGCTCTTTTTACTGCACAACATTTGATTGAACGTATGGATCTGCATATTATCGATCACAGGTACAAGAATGTTATTATTTAATACATACAGGAAAATAAACATGGGAATATTTTCACCAAAAATAAAGAAAATTTCTATAAATGAATTTTACGTACCCACAATAATCAACTTCGAAAATTCCTGTCAAGTTTGATAATTCAAGCTCCATCTGCAATAGTTTCATACATGCATATCATATATATATATATATATATATATATATATATATATATATATATATATATATATATATATATAGGAAATTTTAAAAAAGGAAAATACACACACTTTACATAGTTTTAATATAATTTTTAATCTATCGACCGGTTTCGCTTTCGCTATTCATGATATTATTGTTTATTTATTTGAATATGTATTTTCTGAAGAAGAAATTTTTCTCCATGTGATACAAATGAAATTTAAATGCTGAAGCGAAACTAATGATTTCGGTGTGTTGTTCAATGGATTACAAATATCTTCGACGCTGTAATTGTTTTTGTTTCAAGACACGATCTGAGATCAAGCCACTGCTATGCAAGTACATCTCCGTAAAAGAATGTAGTAAAGCGAAAAAGAAAAAAAAAGACAATCTACCTGTCTATCTGTCTCTCTGTCAATATATAATATAATGATTGAAGACATGCAGGACTGTGTACAGTTTTTTCCTCACCTCATTAAAAAGTCATATTACTTTGAAGAAATTTTAAATGAATAATAATTATGGATTATTTTACTAATTACAGAATAAACTATACAAGAGTCTTTGTTCAATGCCCATCCCAAAATACAATATATATATATATATATATACATATATATATATATATATATATATATATATATATATATATATATATATATATATGCGTGTGTGTGTATGAATGTATGTATATACGAGAGTTGGGAGGGAAAATAAATATCTACTCACAGCTCTAGATATGTTTTCAGTATGAGTTTTATATTCATTGAACTTCTTCAATGTCGAATTGAAAATCAGATGAAATACAAAGGAATTGCTCCAGCCTATAGAAGGATATAAATATAAAAAAACCGTTATTGCTTTCACAAATGAGAGATATGCCATAGATACGATGAAGATATAAATATAGTTATCAATATAATAACAGAGAAGATGTTTGTGTTGAAAGGAAGGAGGGTAACACTAAATTTACAACTTTCAAACGCATGATTACCATACAATTACATTTGTTTCTATAATGTCTTCAGCGAGACTATAGATTTCAAACAAACCTGGGAAATAAGTAAAAGGTTGGTCCATTTATATTGTGCTATTAAGTTTATCAGGGTTACAGCTTTACCATTGCTCGTTGTACATAAGTAGCGAACGCAAGACTATTCCGTTATAATCATAAACCACACCGGTTTAACTAATTGACAGAAATTACATCGGTTTAATTACACACACATTCAGAAATGTAAACCCACATTCATACAAACACTTCTCTCGGAGAAGAAAACAGCCATATATGCATATATATTCAAGCAGTATATTATACATAAATGGACATTCACGTAAATACATTTGCATGCACATACACAGATATACCGGTCCACAGAATGAAAATTACTAACTCCAGTTCTCTAAACATTCTTGATTTCTTCTGAATATACACAGATTCGCTATTGTTTTCACTGTTGTTGGTCATGTGATGAATGCATCAGGAATGAGAACCCTATAAGATCTGAAAATCGATTAAAGCTGTTCATTCCTTTTTCAATCTACGGAAATTAAGTTGAATTTGCCATGTTTTTTTTTTATATCTATCACGAATGTTTATATATATATATGCCTATCACTTTACCTATACACCTATATACATATATATATATATATATATATATATATATATATATATATATATATATATATATATATATATATATATATATATATATATATATCTACCTATCTATCTATCTATCTATCTATCTATCTATATATGTGTATATAACGCCGACCACTAAGTGGACAGTTAATGTGCTAGAAGAAGATCACATGTAAAGTGTCTACTAAGACCTACTATTACGTCTTAGTAGACACATTACATGTGATCTTCTTCTAGCACATTAACTGTTCACTTAGTGGTCGTCGTTATATACACATATGCATTAATCCCCTGAGATCTCAGATATTTTTTTAAGAATCTCTCTGATTCTTTCCATGTGCTGGTTTCCTGGTAATAAATCGATATTAATTAATATCTGATTTTTACCTTATGTTTTAATTTGATTATCTATCTATCCATCTATCTATATAGGTAGATAGATATGTTTTTATTATAGCCACACAGGGCTGAACACAGAAATTGGACGAAATACAAGCGTAGAGTTTTTCATTTTCGAGGTGGGCTGGGTGGGACACACAAAGAAAAGTCAAATCAATAGGGATTGTAATCGTTGGGGTGTGTGGTGTACAAAAATTATAAATCTTCCCAAAAACGGGAATAAATATTGTTTACAGTTTAGGTGTATCCTTGGAGTGAAAAACCTACAAAAAAGCACCAAGGTCCCCCCAGGCAGTTCAAAATGTACATAAAAGTAAGTACCTTTTCTCTCGTTTTCTCTTTTTGTTACAAATTAATGCTTAAAATGGTGTCGTCTTTCATACTCACCAATTTTGCCACATTTACCCATTTTTTATTGAAGCTTTCATTCGACAACGCTTTCCTCTCTATCCTCATCCTCCTTTTCAAGTGGTACTTGAAAAAGTTGACGAGGGACTGACCAGAGAGGAAAGTGTTTGTTTGTAAACCTTTCAAACGCGTCCACCACACACATTCTTTCGCCATAGCTATCAGTGTTACGTAAACCGTTTTTCCTTCCCGTTTAAAGGAAGGTGGCGGAACAATATTCACGATAGACTCGGCCGATAAGCGGGCTCGTCCCACACGCGACAGCAGCCGTTCGACGAAGGTCCACAGCTCTGAAATATCTGGACACTGCACGAGTGCGTGCAGAACGGTTTCGTCGCTCTGACCGCATCTCGGGCAGGTCGGTCCGGTGGTTTTCGAACCGTGTCTGTAGACCTTCTCTCGAACTGGTAGTGCGTCCCGATAGCATTGCCAAGCCAGGGATCTCTGGAAATTATCCATAGGCCCCGGCCCGAACGTTGTCTTGAAAAGGCGAGTTAGGAATTTCTCGTCGACACCCAGGTTTGCCCCGAGAGTGTCGTCGGACCTCCCCTCCACTAGTCCTCTATAGAACGCATTGGTCGTTTGTAAGTTGCACAAGTTTGATCCCGGACGGCAGGGCTGTTGTAGAGCTTGGCGACACTCGCGGTGCCAATCGCCCAGTTTCGGTCTCTTTTTGATCCATGTTTGCAGTTCGGTGAGTGAGACGAGCTGCGGGAAGGCGAGCCTCACAAACGGCGCCCACACCTGTTCACCGTCTTCAATGAAGTTCCAGAGATGCCGCAGTCTCAGCGCATGTCTGCGCATCATTAACCACGGCATCCCCAGTCCTTCATGTAACGGTTGTTGACAGCAAATGGATCGCCTCACCATCGGAACGCCACCCTTCCACAGAAAGCGGAAGAGTATGCGTTCTAGTTTCGTGATGGTGGCATCGGGACAAGGTACGACGGTCAGGCGGTAATCAATGACTGATGCGATATACGCATTAGCCACCTCCACCCGACCTTTTAGAGATAACTTTCTCTCGGCCCATGTTTGGCTGAGTTTGATTACTCTACTGGTGATTTCGTCCAAGTTCTTATCCATCTGGAGGTCCGGATTGAACCAGACCCCGAGCAGTTTAACCGGTCCGTCCGTCCAGCGTCCCACTACGGAGTCACTGTTGGACGGTATAGGCTTGCTTCTCCAGGTGCCGAGTAGCAAACCCACCGACTTTTCCGGGTTAAGTTTTGCTCCTGTCACCGTTTCGTATTCTTTAAGTGTCTCGCTTAGCATCTCGACGTGCTTTTCGCTCGACACTATGACGGTGACATCGTCCGCATATGCAGACACGCTCGTCCCGCAACCCAGCTCCCGTGGGATACCCCTCAGTGTCGCCAGCTTCCGCAGTAGTGGTTCGAGCGTCAATACATACAGAAGCGCCGACAGGGGACATCCCTGACGGACCGAACGCTTGATGTCGAAAGGTTTTGACAGGTGACCGTTCACCCGAATTACCGATCGGATGCCGCTATACAAGGCAGCGATCCAACCGCGGAAAACGGGACCAAAGCCAGCCGCCCTGAGGACAGCCGCCAGGTATCGATGGTCCACCCTATCGAAGGCTTTAGATTGATCTAAATTGATCAACGCCCCACCCATGCCAGGATCCTTAACTACCCTGTCCATGATGTAGCGCATGAGGTGGAGGTTGTCATGGATGCTTCTGCCCGGCACTGCGCATGTTTGCGCCTTGTCGACCAGTTTATCGATGACAAGCGCCAACCTCTCGGCTATTACCTTGGCCAAAATTTTCAAATCTGCGTTGAGCAGAGTGATGGGCCTGAAATTATCTATAAAATTCCCCTTGTTTGGGTCTTTCTTCAGCAATGTCACTGCACCTCGGCTCACGAAACTGGGAATTCTCCCGTTTTGTTGCCAGTTGCAGTAGACTGATGCCAAGAGGTCTCCAAACAAGTCTGGCATTTGGCAATACAGCTCGTAGGGTAGACCATCCAATCCAGGCGACTTATCCCTCGCGCAGCCCGCCATAGCATCCCTTATTTCAGCAGCTGTGATGGGACCCTCACAACACTCTGCTTCTCCCGCCGTGAGCCGCGGCAGGCCAGTCAGGTAGGCACTGAAGTCCATCCTGCGTTCCGACCCACCGCTCGCACCAAACAGTCGAGCAAACTGCTGTTGAAAGGCCCCACACATCCTTTCGGGTTCGAGTAAACTGCATCCTTGTTCATCAATTAGAGACCGAATAGTGGCTCTGTCACCGCGTTGCGCCTCCGCCACCCGGGCTTCTCGCGCAGCTTCGATCCCTTCGTTCCTTAAGGCACGCATTTTAGCTCTGACGACGCAACCTTCGTGTTTGGCGTTGAGGTGTTGGTCGAGGGCCATCCTCGCTGCCAAAACGTTGGTTGCGCTGCCAGTTGTAAGTGCCTCTTCTAGTTTCTTGACTAAGTCTCCCTCTATTCTATTTCGATCTATCGCTAGTTCTTTACTAAACCTAATAGATTCCGATTTAATTGCTATTTTCAGGGCAAACCACCATCGGTTGTTAACGATGGCTCCTGTTAACGCCCTCTTAATTAATTCGTTAATCCGGTTCCTGTAAACCTGCCGCGCTAAGAGCGAAGCGTTCAGTTTCCAGTAACCGGGACCCTGCCTATGTGTTTTATCTAAGTCGAGCGTACACGTCACAAATTTGTGATCCGTGTAGCTGACTATTTTAAATTGTGGACATCCTACACTAACTCTATCCGCTGTCCTACATAGAACTCTATCTAGATACGATCTCGACGATCCGACGCGGTTTGTCCAAGTCCACGTTGGCACGTTCGGATAGTCGAGTCGGAACCTGTCAGACAAATGGAAACGTCTGAGCAGGTCTTTAAGGCACTTACATCCCCTTCTACTCCTATCCATTCCCACATAGTCTAGATGCGTGTCCAAGGTAGCGTTCCAGTCCCCTACTAATAGTAAAGGTCTTGACGTTCCCAGGAAAAACTCTAGACGTCTAAAGAAATCCGCCCGACCCGTTAAGGACGGTGCATACACTGCCATCAGACGGAAAGCACATCCGTTTGTACCATCGACGTCCACGACAACCAGCCTACCCTCCGGGTCTAGGAATATTGGCCTTACTTTTAGGTTCAGACTCTTTCGAAAAAACACCGCGGTACCACCACCACCCATGTTTGGCAGACAGGGAGAAAAATAAATGTCGAATTGTCCGCCAAACATGGACTTGAGGGTCCGCGGGTTACTGAGTCTGGTTTCACTGATAGCTATTATTTCTATGTTCTGTGACTTGATGTCATTTAGAAGGTAACCTTGCTTCCAAGCTGACGCCAAGCCACGTACATTTACACAACCTATTTTAAGCATAATTTAGTCGAAAAGTGTAAAGAGTCGAGAGAGAAGGTTACTTACTCATTTCGACAGTTTTACACTGTTCCTCCTTAGAAGTGTCTAGGAGTAAGTCTTTGTATAATTTTTTAGAGAGGTATTTTTGGAAACCCCCTACCGCATTTGGATAGAGGGATTTGAGTGTGTGGTGCTGTCTTGGTGTCAAATGTAATATTTTTATATGTTCTGGTGGTGTTGTTCTTGGATGATTGTTTGTTTTCATGTCATCTTCACATATGTTTGTGTGATATGCAATATACTCCATTAATTTTATGTCTTTTGTGTTTATGGCCGAGAGCATTGTATGCGTTTTTGTGGTGTTGGTGTTGGTGTTAGTTTGGTTTTGTAAGGGGCTTTCAGGGTTTGTGTACCTCCCTGCTTTACTTGTGCTTGGTTTTGTCTTTTTTAATCTTTTTCTCTTACCCCCTGTGGCTATCTGCCATTCCACTGGACTGTCATCGTTTGACGAAAAGTCCGACAGATCAGAGGGGGGTAAGGGCAAGGCATCAGGTTCTATGCCTGTATTGTGTGGTGTGTGTGTTGTTGGGGATTTAGGTTTTGCATTTGTTTTTTCTTCGTTGATGTTTGTTTTCTTCGTTGTTGTTCTTGGTATTGGTGTTGGTCTATCTTTTGATGTTGGTGGTGGTGTTGTTTCCCTAATTGGTTTTGGTGTTGGAGTTGATTGTGGTGGTGTTTTTTCTTTTCTTGGTGTTGATGGTGATGTCGTTTGGTTTACTTTGTTGATGATCACTTGTGGGTTTGGTGGTGTTGGTAGCAAAGGTTGTTTTTTATTTATTTTTTGTTTTGGTTGTAACTGTTCTTGTTTCTTTTTTTGTGCCAAAACGCACTTTGAAATTAGGTGTTCTTGGCTTCCGCAGAGGTAGCAAAGCGGTTTTTTACCCTCCGCCACCACATAGAGGCTTTGTCCATTTTCCAAGTGAATCACATTCGGCAACTTTTCCAGTGAATCTTGATCCATCTGGATCAAAATTTCAATGCTTTTTCCGGTCCAGCTGTTATTATGAACAACAGTGGTTTCTAACACATTTATTGTTTTCAAATGAAAACATATCGCCGAAGTAATCCACTTGGACTCAATTTCCGGAGGGACATTATTTATTTTTATTCTACTCACTCTCTGTCCCATGTAGTATGGGACCATGATTAGTTCATCATTTTGTAAGGCTTCCATACTATACAATTTCGCCTCTTCTTCATTATTGAAACGAAATTGTACTGTATTAAATTGCAAACCCCAGTTTATATATTCTTTAATTTTCATGATTTTTTTGGCACATTTCTCAATTTCTGTTTTTGTAATTGGATTTGTTAATTTTTTACTTTTTCTTATTATTTTGTAAATGATGGTTCTTTTTTCCACGTCTTCTCTCACTTCTTTTGGGGTATGTAAAATTAAATTCTGTCCGGACGTAGAAAAAAGGGACCTGGTCTCTATAAGTTCTTTGTTTGTAAAATGTAAAGTTTCTTTTTTTTGTTTTAGCATGTCTGCAAAGTTTTTGTTGTTGGTGGTGGTGGTGGTGGTGGTGGTGGAGGTTGTGGTGTTGTGGCTTCTGTTCATTTTTCCTTCCTCTCTTTCGCTTGCTGTTTGTGAAGAGAGTAAAGGTTGAGTTGAACTGTTGCTGCTGCTGCTGCTACTTTTGTTGTTGTTGTTATCGTTGTTGTTGTTGGTGGTGGTGATGATGGCGTCAGCAGCAAAGGTGCTTACATCAGAGATATTTGTGACGGTTTTTACGCATGGTTTTGTAACCTTGGTTACAGTTTTGTTTTTGTTGTTGGTGTTGTTGGTGGTGACAGGGCTTTTAACAGTATCGATGACGTTGACAGCTTTGACTTTAGAATCTGTTGCTTCATTCTTTTTCTCGATGTCTGTTATTGTTTTGGTGTGTGTGCGCGTGCATGATTTATTTTTTTGTTCTCCTAGCGTCTCAAGTCTAGGAAAATGTTCGTTCATTAAAGTTTCTGTCCAGCGTTCTATGACTATGTTTCTCGACATTTTTCAATGTCGAGAAGAAAATATATAATTTTAAAAAGGTTGAAACTGCCCCTAAAGGGCCAATTCCTACCTTGAAAACACAATAAAAAGAAAGTTTGGTGCTTCACACACCTTATATACAAAAATTCCAACAAAATATGGGCAATAAAAGGTCAAATAAACATTTACCTCTGCAGCCGATGTGACAGCACGTCCTTCTGATAGATAGATAGATAGATAGATAGATAGATAGATAGATAGATAGATAGATAGATAGACATAGATGTATGAAGAATATATTCTCATACATTAAGTATTTTAGCATTCTTAATCACTCGTTTGTAATAAATCGGGTTTAATTATATCAGAAAATAAACAACACTGACCTATGAAATCGTTCTTGTTACATAAGTTTCCGGTGCAACAAGCAACGCAAGAGGTACCACTGGTCCATTTATTGCATGTAAAGGTATTGTTTTTCAGAGCTTCAAAACATTTTCGGTATGTGCTGCAGGATTTTTCCAAATTTAGTGTAACGCCTTTCATTGATAATTTGAGGCGACATACAGGCTGCAACAATAAAATTATTAATGAAACTTCAAAAGATGACTGCATAAATAATCCCATGTAAAAAATTTATTCTTATTTATTATTTTCAAGTGACATATTATAAACCTCTGCAACACTCTATTGTGTAGAAAGGAAACATTTTTTTTATATCCATTTATGAATTTTCTGCCTATATTTTCAAATCTAACGATCTCCGCTATAATACTGCTTTGCAATCGTTCAAATAGAAAATCCTACGAGATAAGAATATCTCAAGACCATTAAAACTGTGCGTGAGAGTATGCAGAGATCCTGATCTGGTAGTTACCACTTCTAATCTTGTAATGTGAGGTCATTAAACAACGGACCTTTCTTCCAATTTGACACCAGGACTAATACTTCATACATTCCACTCTGGGTACAGGCATATTTGTTGGAGAAGAAAAATTGAAGAGACCTCACATAAGCTCGTGAATGCGATTGCTGGGCCATTGTGACACCTTGTGTTCTTGAACAAGGCACTTCATTTCACGCTGCTCCAGTCTACTCATCTGAAAATAGGATCAGCTTAATGTTGGTCATCCCTCTTTCCTTTCAAATGTACAATCCTTGTTGTTCTACTGAGTGAAAGATGAGAAGTCCGAGAGGGTGTCTATATATGCTTGCGACTATTTAGTTATCCAGAACAAACAACGAAAGCAAGCATGGTACGAATTACCTGGCCATCGTAGCTTTCAGTGACGGCGGTGGATATTTTATAACAGAAAGGAACAAAGTAACATTTCAGTTTACCTCTTCTTCTGGACAGCTTGTTACTTCTGAAGCACTGCACGTCATGCGTGAACACGTTTGACATTGCAAATTCCGTTGAAATAATGAGGAATCTACGCAATATAATTGAATACGTATATTTAGGAGCCTAACGTATAATAATAATAATGATAATAATAATAATAATAATAATAATAATAATAATAATAATAATAATAATAATAATAATAATAATAATAGGAAATAATTACTTCGTAGTGCAAAGCAAAAGTGTGAGTGTTAGTTTGGGAACCAATACATGTGAAACATATAAACCAAATTATTAATGAAGTCTATAAGTATGTTACGATTTTGGTTTGCAATTGTTTCGGTTATGTTTCAAATTCCACTAAGAATACTAAGAACGCTATTTGTTGTCCTTGTCTCTTTGGATTTTGCTCTCACAAAAATGTGAAAATCGTGGAATTACTCATATAAAAGGAAATAATTGCAAAGTGGCGATTAAGCTGCTGTATATCGAACTCATAAATCTGTGAACGGCATTTAAATTTCGTAACAGCGTATTAAGCTATAATCGTTGATTTAAAGAGGCAGTCTCAATATGGTGGCTCAACCTCACTCAAATAGTAGGCACAGAGACTCTTTATTTTCAAGACAGAAAGGCCACACAATAGCATGTAACCGTCGAAAATCTCAGTCGAATACCGAATAGACACAGCTGGAAGGTCTATGATACCTGAACTGCACAAAGCTCATTTGAATGAACAACAGAAAACAATGTTACTTATATGGTCTTATTTCAAATGTATATATGCTTTTCTGTGTGTATATATGTATATATATATATATATATGTGTGTGTGTGTGTGTGTGTGTGTGTGTGTGTGTGTGTGTGTGTGTGTGTGTGTGTGTGTGTGCATCTATGTTTTCTTGTATGGTGTACATAATCGTAACCCGATTTACCGCAACCCCCTAGGCATGTGCCTGTCGCTACCGGAGTCAATTGTATCGTAAATATAAGGTGTGTCTATGGAGAGAGTGAAAGAGAGAGAGAGAGAGAGAGAGAGAGAGAGAGAGAGAGAGAGAGAGCCAATTATGCAGATAAACAAATTAGGTACATTGATTATATTATATAT
>NC_142956.1:5220282-5345282 GCF_046866305.1 Octopus bimaculoides
TCTCCAGAGGATCGATGAACTATTGTTTCAAAAGAAGAGCGAACAGATCAAGGGTTGCTGTAGGGTAGGCTTTATGCACCCTGCTCTCCAGGTCCTGAACTAGCTGTTGCAGGGGATCTCCTCTAGCCTTTACATGAGTACGAAAGCGCGCCCTGTACATTTCGCTCTGGTACATAGTACCATATTTTCTCTGCGGAGCTTTGCCAACGCCGAATAACAATCTCTGTTCACTACTGACAACTAGATAAGCACCTTTAATTCAAGACCATTCAAACTGGACTCGGTAGGCCTCCGAAGACATTTTGCCATCGAATTCCTGTGGCATCTTATTAATAGGGATTCCACGGTCACCTTGAACTTCACGGGATCCGGGCCTAAACATTGGAGCATTGTGATGTGGCGCAGTAACAACTACTTCATGCTCAGCAGCCTGACACTCGGTGGCACTCAACCTTTCCACAGAACCACTGTCCAGAACCATTTCCGTTGTTAGCCATTCTTCATTCAATGATGTTGTTCTTTACGTCCACACGCTACGGTGTTCATTCTCGCCTCCGTCCCTCACCCGCCACTGAACTACCAAATTATCTCTTCTTGTGTGTTACACCTGACTTTTCCTCTCTCATGCACCCTACCCCAGCGCATAACATCTCACTTTTGTCCTCCCCAAACCAATTCCATGTTCATTACGATCCTTTAGCTGCACTCCTCTGCTTCTGCTCTCTTCTTGCATCCCTCTGACTACCCCAATTCATGTACCATTGGGCATCGCCATCCCGCATTCACCACTGCCTACATATAATCTTTATAAATATTACCTACAACTCTTATCTATCTCTCGCCCAGTTCTCATACACACTTGCAAACCCCTACCCACTAACACTCCTAGCTCCTCTCTCTCTCTCTCTCTGTAGTCCCGTCTACTCATCTGGTGCCTTCAAGACACACACACACACACGCACACACACACACACACACACACACACACACACACATATATATATAAATACATATATTTATATATATAAATACATATATTTATATATATATATATATATATATATACATATATATGTGTGTATGTATATATATATATATATATATATATATATATATATATATATATATATATATATATATATATATATATATATATATATATATTGGACCATCCCTTATAGGATGCGATTTTTTCTATTGCATGAACTAAAAGTTGGAGGGGGTTACGATAAAGTACGTGCATCAACTTGTTATAAAAGTAGGTAGTATTTTTACCTCTGCCTGATTCTTGCGCAAGGTCTGAATTGTGCGTTTCGATTTAATCAGCTATTTTTTCAAAGTTTTAAAGGAAGTGACAAAGGAGCATATTTGGCATATTTTGCTTTATGACTTCAATAAAGGTAACAGCGCAATGGAAGTGCAAGGAATATTAATGCAGTATAGGGTGATTGGACAATAAGCGTAAGCTAGTGTCAATGGTGGCTCCAGAAATTCCGAGCAGGAAACTATAGCCAAGAAGACGAACCTCGTCCAGGAAGATCTGTAGAGCCTGATGAGGACGTCCTGCAAACACTGGTGGAACAAAATCCCATCGTAACTGTTGAGGAAATAGCAGAAAAGCTTGGATTTGTTCATTCAACCATTCATCAACACTTGCATGCCATCGGAAAGATGACCATCTGCGGTTTCATGATGAAAGGTGTTCGTCCATCAGGATAATGCTCAATCACATTCGGTGAGGTTGACATTCCAAAGACTGGAGTAGTTTGAATGAGAAACGATGCCCCCCCACCATTTTCGCTTCACATTGCCCCATTTGATTGTCATTTATTCAAAATCATTTGGACGGAAAGAATATGAATTCTATAGACGAGGTCAGAAGAGTACTGGAGGAGATTTTTTCGTTAAGGACAAGTAGATTTTGGACGAGGGACCTTGCAAGTCTACCAAATAGATGGAAGAACATAGCAGAAAATGAAGGAATGTATATTTGAGATTAAAAAAGAACTTTGCTTATCTTAATTTTGCAAAATAAAACAAGTACAAAATAACCGCATTATTTATGGGATGATCCAGTATATGTGTCTTTCACCCACCGACTTTCACCTGAATATTATTACAATTCCGTTTCTCTCTCTTCTCCTTCTATCCATCTGTCTTTCTACCTACCTGTTCCACTCTGTCTCTCTGTAACTGTCTGTCTGTCACTGTCTGTCTGTCTGTCTGTCTGTCTGTCTGTATGTCTGTCTGTCTGTCTGTATCTCTCTCTCTCTCTCTCTCTCTCTCTCTCTCTCTCTCTCTCTCTCTCTCTCTCTCTCTCTCTTTCACACTCTCATGCACACAGAACCTCTGCATTGTATAAAAGGACACCACACTTACTAGTGTTAAGGGAGGATACTCACAAGTATTTGCGGTTTTATTGTGAGTTATCTCCCTTGAAGTATGCCAATGCCAGCTCTTGTACTTTCGATGTGGAATTTAACTTCGAAAGTCAAGAGCTGGCGTTGGCATACTCACACACACGCACCCATACGCACACATGCACACACACACACACGCACATACATACACACACACACAGACACACACACGCACACACACACACACACACAGAGACACACACACACACACACGCACACACACACATCCATATCTGTGACTTGTGTTTGTCTCTAATCACCGCTTCATATTCAATCTTGGCAATGCTTCGGTCATCGTAACATAGCAATTCGACAAAATAGGAACGAAAGAATGAGCAGCAGTCCAAAGAGAGATATGTACTGCCATCGATGAGAGCGAGTAAACACGTCGATGTGGTGCTCCAGCTTGGCAGTTGTCCAAGTTTTGAAACAAGCAAACGACGATTAATAGAATCTACTTTATAGTGGGTAAGAAGTTAAATTCCACATCTTACCCACTATAAAGTAGATTCTATTAATCGTCGTTTGCTTGTTTCAAAACTTGGACAACTGCCAAGCTGGAGCACCACATCGACGTGTTTACTCGCACTCATCGATGGCAGTACTTATCTCTCTTTGGACTGCTGCTCATTCTTTCGTTCCTATTTTGTCGAATTGCTATGTTACGATGACCGAAGCATTGCCAAGATTGAATATGAAGCGGTGATTAGAGACAAACACAAGTCACAGATATGGATGTTTGTGTGTGTGTGTGTGTGTGTGTGTGTGTCTGTGTGTGTGTCTGTGTGTGTCTGTGTGTGTATGTGCGTGTGTGTGTGTGTGCGTGTGTGTGTAAGTGTGCGTGTCTGTGAGTGTGTGCGCGTGCGTGTGTATGCGTGAGTGTATGTGTGTGTATGTGGTGTGTATGGGTATGCACGTGCGTCTGCATGTAAGTGTGCCTGCATATGTGAGTGTGTGTGTGCGTGTGTATGTGTGAGTATGTATGTATGTGTGTATATGTCTGTGTGTGTGAGCACGTGTATATGTGTGAGAGTGTGTGTATGTTCATGTGAGTGCCTGTGTATGTGTATGCGCGTGTGTGTGTGTGTGTGCGTGTGTTTGTGTAATGTGTCCTGCCTAACTAGAAAATAGGATTTATCGTGCATCGTTTACTTGTTTCACTCTTTTCATTATGGTCATGCTGGAGCACCCCATCGACGCGATTATTCCGAGTAATCCTGTGCACTAATGTTCTTTCTTGAGACCGTCACTCATCAAATTTTACTTCAGTTTTTCACACAAAAATCGAAGCGAACTTAAGAAGGGTTTTTAAAGAAGAAATTGACTTAGTAAAGAGTGTTGCTTCCCAACCACATACATACATACATACATACATACATAATGAACAAGAAGAAAATGAAGAAAACATAAATATTCTAACGTTTCTGCCAAACGGTGAGTCGGCAGAAACGTTAGCACGTCGGGCGAAATGCTTAGCAGCTTTTCGTCTGTCTTTGTGTTCAAATTCCGCCGCCGTCGACTTTGCCTTTTATCCTTTCGGGGTCGATTAAATAAGTACCAGTTACGCACTGGGGTCGATATAATCGACTTAACCCGTTTGTCTGTCCTTGTTTGTCCCCTCTGTATAGCCCCTTGTGGGCAGTAAAGAAATAAGAAACGTTAGCACGCGGGCGAAATGCTTAGCCGTATTTCGTGTGCCGTTACGTTCTGAGTTCAAACTCCGCCGAGGTTGAATTTGCCTTTCATCCTTTCGAGGTCGATTAAATAAGTACCAGTTACGCACTGGGGTGGATATAATCGACTTAATCCGTTTGTATGTTCCAGTTTGTCCCTTTTGTGTGCAGCCCCTTGTGGGCAGTAAAGAAATAAGATGAAGAATACATAGATATAAGTTACCTTATCAACGTTTAGTTAATAACAATAAAAATGCTTACAATTACTTTCAGTTTTTCTCATTCTTTACTCTTTTACTATTTTACTCTGTTACTTGTTTCATTCATTTTGACTCCGGCCATGCTGAAGCACCGCCTTTTAGTCGGGCCAATCGACCCCAGGACTTATTCTTTGCAAGCCTAGTACTTATTCTTTCGGTCTCTCAGTTACGGGGACGTAAGCACACCGCCATCGGTTGTCAAGCGATGTTGGACACACACACACACACACACACACACACACACACACACACACATACACACACACACCCACACACACACACACACATATATGTATATATATAAAATTTATTAATGAGGGCAGAAATTGATATTAATCAATTAAAACCAGTGGTCTAGCATATTAAAAAAATCCGAAGATTAAAATTATATTACATACAAAAATAAGAGGAATGACCAGCAAATGTGGACTCCTATATGCTAGAAATAGATGCCGAATCATCTAACCACCCAAAAAGAAATATGTTCTCAGTAAAAATTTGTGTCGCTAAATTTTTACTGAGAACATTTCGTTTTCTTTTTCGTGGTTAGATGATTCGGCATCTATTTCTAGCATATAGGAGTCCACTTTTGCTGGTCATTCCTCTTATTTTTGTATGTAATATATATATATATATATATATATATATATATATACGACGGGCTTCTTTCAGTTTCCATCCACCAAATCCAATAACAAGGCTTTGGTCGGCCCGAGGCTATAGTAGAAGACACTTGTCCAAGGTCCCACGCAGTGGGAATGAATCCGGAACCATGTGGTTGGTAAGCTAGCTACTTTATTTCATTAGATTTGCCATAAAGGCAGTACACAGAGCAGCTGCGGGCTGGACAAACACATTAATGAGATGAAATGGATGATAAACATGATGGTATAAATGGGAGAAGACAAAAGCCGCCCGCCGAACTTTGCTTCACTAAAACACTGTTCTTTTATAAATCAGAAAAATTTACAAATTGAGGCTATGAACCTCAAACATAAAACACCAAATTATTCAGGCACTTGCTTCTTATAATATTTCATTTATGGATCACATGATCCCACAATATGAAGCATTCGTGCTCTTACTTGTTTACCGCCCCGACCATATTCAGTGTGTCTCTCCAGCACAATGATAGACCTAGGTTAGCCCACTCCGCGAACCAGAATTTGCGAAGGCAGAAGGAATTCACCACCATGCTTAGGTCATTATCCGACACGACCTCCGCAGGTACCTGCGGAGGCCAATCAGGCTCCTCAGCACAGTGCGCTTAACACATTTTTCTACAGCTCTTCCCTTGCGGAACAGGAGTAGCCATTCCTGTTTCTCACAAGGCTAGCCCACAGCTTCAGCTGTTGGCGACACAATTCCTGCCGAAAGGCTTTCCTCCATTGTTGGCACAATTCCCACCAACGGTGTATCGGGACACGCCGGCGGTCACTATCAAGTGCTGGCCGTGTCCCGTTCTTCTTTTTTTTCTTTTTTTGGGGGGCCGCTGAAGTAGTGCACACTTCCACTTTTGCGGAAGGTCCTCCTGCTCCCCCGCAACTTTCAGTGGGCAACGATTGTTTCCCACCTTCTTCCTTTTTTTCCCTTTTTTCGAGGAGGTTTCCACCTCCAAGACTTCCTCCGTCTCTCCCTCCACTGGGAGAGCGGGGGGAACAACATTTATTAACTGTTCCAGGACCTTACTGTGGTCCTGGGGACATTGTTTCTTGATGAGGCCGGGCTTCAGACACCGGTGACACTTGGGTTTACGTCCCTCAAGAATCACCGGATATCTATGCCCAGCCATCCTAAAAAAATCCGGGAATACCAGATCCCTGGCTCATTGGATCCACAGGGTCAAAACCGCTTTTGACCCAACCCAATCAGCTGTAGGTAAAATTTTCACATTTAGGAGCTTGGCTCCACTGCCACCCAGACCCCGTCGGATAGTATCCTCTATCCAATCAGGTTCTATGCCGGGTGGCAGCCCACAGATCCAAGCTCTAGTTAATTTCTTCCCACAGTATGTGGGAAGAAACAGAATTTTTTTCTCCTTCTAAGGGCTGGCTCACAAATTTGCGAGCCCCCTCAGGGGTGTCAAACAGCAACCGGACTGTAGCGTATGTTACACCCCTTGCAATAAACTTAATAGTTGGCATATATTCTGCAAACTCTTTTTCAATTTCAATTTTGGGAAAGATCGTAATGGTGTCGATTGACCTAGAGTAGGTTCGTAACACCACTGTTCTTTCCCTGAACTCTTTCAACCACTTCTTGGGTGGGACAAGCTCCGACTCCAACATGGTGTTACTCTTTTTTGTCATGCTTTCAAAAAAAGTTCAAAATGTTCCACAAAAAATTCCACGAAGGTTCACAGCAATAAATAAATAAATAAATAAATACAAAAGGAACAGAAAGACAGAGCAGAGGAAAAGAAGGAAGGAAGACAGATCAAGTCACAGCAACACCCTTCTGGCCACAGCGTTAATCCTGGCCTACAGGTATTCCAATAAGGTACTCCAAATAAAAGGGATTCCAGTATAGGTATTCCGGTAAGGTAATCCAGGCCGCAGCAGCAGGAACACAAAAATCCTTCACACATTGTTAGAATTTCGCCAAGTTTTCGGAGGCGAGATACGCCCACAAAAACAACAGTTCTCGCGATTAAGTGAGACGCAAAAAGTTTTTCACAAAGAATTCTCAGTCCGCCGTTAGGGTGACTCGAACCCGCCTACCAATAACGACGAACGACCAACACAATTTTCTTCACGAAAAGTCGCCGAAAGTAAACGGAAGTGCTCGAGAGCCGGCGGATTTACTGAAAAAAGAAACAATAAATTACACACAGCTCAAAAACCAATTCTGCCCACCGCGGTCGACTTCACTCAAAATTTGTTTTTTGGCTCAAAGCCAAAACAAAAATTTTTGCTACTGTGGGCAAGCGAGCCCGCCTCCCACAGACAGCGAAAACCAAATTTGTTCGTACAACGAACACACAAAAAGCTCGCCAAGGAAAGCGAAGATGCCACACTGCTGGACAACAATTTACTGAAAAAATAAATAGAAGCAATAAATTGCTGCCCAGCCGAGCAACAAAAACAATTTACCTCGGCGAATTCTTCAATTTTTTCTTGTTTTAGACAGAGCCAAACTCATGTTTGGCTGACGGCAAGTAGCCAGTCTGACGCACATGCGCGGTGAGCAAAACTGGAAGTGGTCAGCTAGCTACTTTATTTCATTCAATTTGCCATAAAGGCACTACACAGAGAGTAGCTACGGTCTGGACAAAAACATTAATGAGATGAGATGAATGATGATTAATATGGTATTAATGGGAGAAGACAAGAGCCGCCCGCTGAACTCTGTTTCTTTAATTCATTGATATTTTATAAATTTATACATAAATTTACAATTTGAGGCTATAAAACTCTTACTTTACTGTTTCAATTTATCATGTCTTTGAAATGAGGCACTTGCCTCTTACACTTTTCTTTTATGGGTCACAATCCCTTTCAATATGAGGCACTCGTCCTCTTACATTTTACCGCCCTACCAGACTCCGTGCTTCACTTAAGCACCTCGCTTGTTCTTCATCGGGCAACTTCAGTAAAAAGCGGAATGCGTCTTTGAGGAAGGAATTCATCACCCTGCACAAGTCTATCTCCCAAACGACCTCCACAGCACCTGCGGAGGCTAGCTAGGGTCCTTGCTACAGGTGAGGATCCCTCTCGTCCGACCCTTCCTGGAAAACTTTTTAACAAAATTTTCAACGGACCCTCTCTTGTGGAAGAGAACTACAAATTCCTCCTCGTCATAGGGCGGGGCCTCAGTTTCTACTGTCAGCGGCACAATTCCCACCGACAGGCCTTCCTCCGTTCGTGGAACAATTCCCACCAACGGAGCTTCGGGACACGCCGGCGGTGCACTACCGGGCTCCGGCCGTGTCCTGTTCTTCTTTTTCTTCATTTTTTGTAGGGCCACTGGAATAGGACGCACTTCCATCTTAGCCAGAAGATCCCCCCCCCCCGCAACTTTCGGTGAGCACCTTCTTTCGTTTCTTCCCTTTCTTCGAGGAGGTTTCCACCTCCTCGACTTTCTCCGTCTCTCCCTCCACTGGGAGAGCGGGGGGAACAACATTTATGAACTGTTCCAGGACCTTACTCTGGTCCTGGAGGCAGTCTTTCTTAATATGACCAGGCTCCAGACACCGGTGACATTTCGGGGCACGTCCCTCGACTATGACTGGCTATCTCTGCCTGTCCATCCTTAGAAAATCTGGGAGAACCAGATCTCTGGCTAATTGGGTCCACAGGGTCACAACCGCTTTTGACCCACCCCAATCAGCTGTCAGTAATATTATTACGTTTAGCAGCTTAGTTCCGCTGCCACCCAGACCCCGTCGGATAGTATCTTCTATGCAGTCATGTTCTATGCCGGGTGGCAGCCCACAGATCCAAGCTCTAGTTAATTTCTTTCCACAGAAAGAAGGGCTGGCTCGGCAAACTTGCGAGCCACCTCAAGGGTGTCAAATAGCAATCAAACCGTCGCGTATTGTACACCCCTTGCCATAAACTTCAAAGTTGGCATATATTCTGCTAACTCTTTTTCAATTTCAATTTTGGGAAAGAAAATAATGGTGTCCAGTGACCTAGAGTAGGTCCGTAACGCCATCGTTCTTTCTCTGAAATCATTTAACCACTTCTTGGGTGGGATAATCTCCCACTCCACAGCAGTGGCCTTATTTATCTTTATGTTTCCAGCCATGATAAAAATGTCAACATAAGAATTAAACAACTAAAAATTTTAAAACAGACAAAAATAGAAAGCAGTTAAAAAAAGCGGAAGAAATAAAATAAACACATCGTACTAAAAACAGTTCATAAAAGAAAGAGAAAGGAAATACAACAGTTCAGAAAGAATAAATAAAATATAAAGTTCCAGGCAGAATAACAAATTTTCAGGCCACAACGGTACTCCGGCCCGATTTGATCCCGGTTCCGCTGCAGTCGTCACTTGGCTGGTAAAAATTTAATCCTTTGCGTAGTTCCACGTGGTGTAGTTGAAAGCAAGAGGAAGACTTTTCTTCAAATTTATTAGTTTGAAAACACTAAATTCCTTTTCTCTTTTAAACAAAGTTCACAATTTTTGGTGGAGTGATACCTCCAAAACTCTCTTCTCACCGCTAGGTCAGACTTTAAGCACAACCACAGGCAGACAAATGCGTGGAATTCAGTGGCGATTTCTTGTTCGGCATAAATATAAGTAATCACGACCAACAAACCCCCACTAAATCCCCAAAACACAAAAGTCTTAACTGTGGTTGTACGTCAAAAGTTCACGATGCTGGCACTCAGCGACGTGACAACAACAGCGACAAAAAACACGTCCACTCGGTAAGCAAGCTACTTACCACACAGCCACTCCTGCGTCTATTCTAAATAAAAGAAAATTTGCATTCAATCCCATAAGAGGATTACATTTCTTCGCATTCGATTTTGTGTGCGTGCGTTCGTGTGTATGCGCGCACGTATTTCATGTGTATGTTTGTGCGTGTGTATGTGGAGGTGCGTAAGTGTGTGCGTGTGTATGTGTGTGTGTGTGTGTGTGTGTGTGTGTGTGTGTGTGTGTGTGTGTGTATTCGCTTTATTAGCTTTTCCTATGTCCCTGTAGCATGACATATTTATTGATTTCTAATGAACATAAATGACATATACCAATACTATATTTGCATACACATACATAAACTAAGAATATGCCAAAGAAACTAATAAATTATAGTAACTAATGAATTTATATACAAATATGAATAGTTAAGGGTGAAAAAAGTATTCTGCAACCAACATGGTTTCCGGGATGGCAGGGACTGCCTGTCGCAGCTTCTGCACCATTTTGTTGACATCTTAAAAGCGTTTGGAGAAGGCCCCCAACACTGACGTCATATATTTTGATTTAAGCAAGGCATTTGACAGAGTGGACCACATAATCCTGCTGAAGAAATTGTCCAACATTGGAGTCCGTGGAATGCTGTTACAGTGGATAAAGTGTTTCCTGCCGAACAGAACCCAACGTATTGTGTTTGAGGGAATACGATCCAGTTCAGCCAAAGTCAGTAATGGTGTCCCACAAGGTACTGTGTTGGGCCCACTCCTCTTTATTATTTACATCAACGACATAATACATGTCAATCAAACATTCTATGTTGAAAATCTTTGCAGATCACCCCAGAAAACAATAAACAGCATGAGAGACCGAACAAGCCTTCAGTCAGATCTGTTTGCTATTGTCCAATGGGCGGAAAAATAGCCTGACATGCTTTAAAATGAAGATAAGTTTGATTTGATCTACTTTGGGAAAGAGGAAACTCTGAAATTACCATATGCTCTGCCCTCGGGCAACTCCTTTGTATCATCCAACGACACTAGAGATCTTGGAGCAATTGTTGATAACAATGTAAGCTGGAGTTCGCACGAAAACAGCAAGGTTGACTTGGCCCGCAAGATGTTCTCCTGGATGCTGAGAACTTTCCGGTCTAGAGATTCCTACACCATCATCCTTCTCTACACTACTTTTGCTCGACCCCACCTTCAGTACTGTTGTCCACTGTGGTTCCCCCATACGAAGCAACTCATTATGAAAGTAGAAGCACTCCAGAGGTCAATAACAAGAAGGACAGACAGCATGAGAGGCATTGATTTTGGAGGTCGACTAAAAAGAACTCAACCTCTACTCTTTCCAATGCTGCCGGGAGCGCTTTATAGTTTGTGGTATGTGGATAATATTCCATCAATATTGCACAAATGATGTTGGTATCAATTTTATACACTCTTACTCACTCACCCTTACTCTCTCACTCTCACTCTCTTTCCCTCTTTCTCACTCTTACTCTCTGCACTCTTACTCTCTTACCCTCTCACCCTTACTCTCTCACTCTCTTCTCTCTTTCCTTCTCTCTCACTCTCTTCTCTCTCACTGTCTTCTCTCTCACTCTCTTTCTCTTCCTCTCTTTCTCCCCCCATACCCACCTTCCTCCTCTCTCACATCCACCTTCCCTCTCTTATACTCACACTCTCTCCTCTCTTCCTCTCTTTCTCTCCCCTCCCATACACCCCCTCCCCCTCTCTTACATCCACCTTCCCCTTCCCCCTTCATCGTCAACACCCCCTCATAAGCTCATCCCACCACACTCCAACACACTCCTACTCTACCTTCCCACTCCACCCCATCCAATTCCTTACACATTCCCTTGCTTTCGGTAAATATGTGCTTATTTTTGGTAGTTTTGACTTATTTAGTCCCTCTAAGCGGGAGGCCTTACTATATAGTAATGCCCTTATACAAATTATATATATTTATGGAAAGAAATGCTGGGTTTTTTTCCTTATGGGGTTTTTTCACGCTGACTACTTGATAAATTCTTATTAAGATGTTATCCTATATTATAATACATATATATATATATATATATATATATATATATATATATATATATATATATATGCATACGTACGTGTGTGCATGGTTATATGTGTGCGCACGTAGATGTATGAATATATACCTATGCACACAGATTCATATACATACACACGTACAGGTACGGCCACGCACACACAAACATATGCGCATACGTACAATCATATGTAGGTATATACTGGCACATCTAACACCTCGTCCTATCTACCTCCGACCACCTGACCAATTTTATGTCCACCACACGGTCGATTTCCTGTTCACCATGCTGCATTTTCAAAGTAATTATTGTCGCTGAAATAGCGGCATCAAAATTTGACATCACGTGACCTCTCTCGACCAATCACAGGCTAACGTCCGTTAACAAACACTCGACATTCTTCATTGAAATTCCTATGGCCGAAGATTAGCATCACGCTTCAAACATAATGTATCAATGAGTTTGAATCAAACTGTTTTGATCCATACGTGTAACTCCCTATAAATATGTTCAGTGCACTTCTTTCGTTTGTCTTCAATGTCACACACACTCACACATACACACACATCTATAAATATGAATATATATATATATATATATATATATATATATATATATATATATATATATATATATATATATATATATATATACATACATATATATATATATATATATATATATATATATATATATATATATATATATATATATATATATATATATATGAAGATATGCGAGTTTGCATCTACATATATTTGTAGATATATAGAGATATATATGTAGGTGGTCCTTTTTAACCTTAATTACAATATAAGCCTCACCTTTTTACTATTTCTCCCACCATCATCATTACTCCTGTTTATCACATTGGTTCACTTTTTCTCTTTCTGTTTTTTTTTCTATTCTTGTACCACCCTATCTAGACATTATTTGGAATATGTCTTCTTTCTTTTTCAGATCACAGTACCTGACAATTACGGTAACACACCTCTACATGTGGCCTGTAGTGTTGGGCACACGAGCCTGGTAAAGAAGATGTTACAGTTTACACCCGATATAAATGTGGCGGATAAAGATCGTTACACTCCTCTACATGTGGCTTGTCGTTGGGGACGCATTGGTGTTATTGAACATCTCCTAGTAACTAAACCTGATGTCACTGTAGTGAATAGTTATGGGAACACACCTCTACATCTGGCCTCTATTAATGAACAGAAAGACGCTGCTAAGATACTACTACAGTCCAATCCTAGAGTTCTTGTGGTGAAAAATAAATGGGAAAAAAAAACTAAATATGCTCAATGGTGTTGAAAGCAGAGACATTGGTGAAAAACTGTTACAATCCAAATCTAAAGATGCTGTATTGAAAGAAAGTGGGAAAATATCTCCGGATCCGTTCGTCTGTGATAAAATTCCTGACGATGAGGAAGAACTAAAAGAGCCTCATGTCGACTTGGTGAATAAGTACAAACACACACCTCTGCATTTGGCGTGTATTAATGGAAGTACAGGCCTAATTAAACAGCTACTACTTTTTAAGCCTGATATAAATATGGAGGATAAATATGGTTACATACCCCTGCACTGGCTTTGCTCTGGTGGACACACAGATGTTGAAGTACTATTAATATCTAAACCTGATGTAAATGTGGCAGATAGAGATGGTAATACACTTCTCCACCTGGCCTGTCATGGTGGGTACACAGACACGGTGAAACAGCTACCGCCCTCCAAATCCGACATAAACCTAGTGAATAATGATGGTAACACATCTCAACATCTAGCGTGTGGTCGTGGACATGCAGACACGGTAAAGTAGCTACTGTAATCTAAACCCAATATAAATTTGGTGAATAATGATAGTAATACAGCTCTATATTTGGCCTGTGTTCGTAGACAGAAAGACATGGTGAAGCAGCTACTGTTATCTAAACTTAATATAAATTTGGCGAATAGTGATGGTAACACACCTCTACATCTGGCCTGTGTTCGTGGACACGCAGACATCGTGAAGCATCTACTTCTGCATGCACCTGATGTAAATGTACTGAATAATGATGGAAAAACAGCGCTACACCTGTCTTGTTCTGATGGACACACAGACATAGTGAAACAGCTATAACTGTTTGAACTTGATGTAAATGTGGTGAATAGAAATGGTAACACACCTCTACATTTGGCCTGTGGTCATGGACACACAAACATGGCTAAGCACCTACTATTCTCTAAATCTCATGTTAATGTGGAAGATAAAGATGGTAACACACCTCTACATCTGGCTTGTCGTGGTGAACATAACATAGACACATGCTGAAATACCTACTACTGTTTGACCCTGATATGAATGTAATGAATAAAGATGGTAACACACCTCTACATCTGGCATGTAATCGTGGACACACAGATATCTTGAAGGAGCTCCTAATATCTAAAGCTACTATCAATGTGGAGAATAAAGATGGTAACACACCTCTGCTTCTAGAGTGCCGCGGGGGAGATACAGACATGCTGAAACAGCTATTCTTGTTTGAATCTGATGTAAATGCCGCGAATAAAGATGGTAACACACCTCTACATCTGGCATGTAATCGTGGACACACAGATATCTTGAAGGAGCTCCTGCTAAATAAAGGTGCCGTCAATGTGGCGAATAAACATGGTAACACACACTTACATTTGACATGTGTTCATGGACTCACAGACATGGTGAAGCAACTACTACTCTCTAAAGCTAATGTAAGTGTTGGGGATAAAGATGGTAACACACCTCTACATCTGGCATGTAATCGTGGACACACAGATATCTTGAAGGAGCTCCTGCTAAATAAAGGTGCCGTCAATGTGGCGAATAAACATGGTAACACACACTTACATTTGGCATGTGTTCATGGACTCACAGACATGGTGAAGCAACTACTACTTTCTAAAGCTGATGTAAGTGTTGTGGATAAAGATGGTAACACACCTCTACATCTGGTCTGCCTAGGTGGACACATAGACATGGTGAAGCAGTTATTGCTTTCTAAATCTGATGTAAGTGCGGTGGATAAAGAAGGTAACACGCCCCTACATCTAGCCAGTGCTTAGGGACACAAAGACATGGTGAAGCAGTTATTGCTTTCTAAATCTGATGTAAGTGCGGTGGATAAAGATGGTAACACGCCCCTACATCTAGCCAGTGCTTAGGGACACAAAGACATGGTGAAGCAGTTATTGTTTTCTAAATCTGATGTAAGTGCGGTGGATAAAGATGGTAACACACCTCTACATCTGGCCTGCCTTAGTGGACACATAGACATGGGGAAGCAGTTATTGCTTTCTAAATCTGATGTAAGTGCAGTAGATAAAGATGGTAACACGCCCCTACATCTAGCCAGTGCTTAGGGACACAAAGACATGGTGAAGCAGTTATTGCTTTCTAAATCTGATGTAAGTGCGGTGGATAAAGATGGTAACACGCCCCTACATCTAGCCAGTGCTTAGGGACACAAAGACATGGGGAAGCAGTTATTGCTTTCTAAATCTGATGTAAGTGCGGTGGATAAAGATGGTAACACGCCCCTACATCTAGCCAGTGCTCAGGGACACACAGACATGGCGAAGCAGCTACTACTCTCTAACGCTGATACAGATGCGATGAATAAAGATGGTAAGACACCTCTATATCTGGCTAGTAGTAATGGAGACATAGACGTCGTGAAGCAGCTCCTACTATACAAACTGAAGTAAATGTGGCGAGTAAAGATGGTGTCGCACATATATATCCGGCATGAGCTGGGAAAGCACAGACTATGTGAAAGTGCTCTTGTTGTCTAAAGCTGAAGCCAATGTCGTGGATGATAGTATTACCACATCTCTGCATTACCTTTTCTACTGTAAGTCAGCAGTAATCTACAATATCCAAATCATTTTCATTCATCTTTTCAATGTAGTTTTATTGAGTCGTTATCAGCACAATCCCACCATGGGTTGCTGTGAGACAGCATGTTGTTGTATCTGAGTAGATTCTTTACTTCATCTCACCTATTACCTCAGTGTTATGGGTTCAAATTCTTTCACTTCATTCAGTTCATGTAAAACATTACATTTCGCGTAAAATACCCCTTTCTTTGACCCTTGTAGTAAATACAGAATGATTACCATACAAGTTTTAGTTTTGTCTTTTTATGTTGCAAGTTCAAATCCTACCAGAGTCTATTGTTACTCTGGGATCAGTTAGATGTGCGCCAGTAATGTCCCTGGATCAATGCTGTCTGTCGTAGCCTCGGATTAACCCAAACATTGAAAGTGAAATTGTGAAGAAGCATATTAGATGCTTTGCACTTGAAAGAGACGAGACAGCTTCGTCACATATTGCATCAGGATATAAATGTCTGTGGAATACTCAACCATTTACATAATAATGCATTAAAATTGATTAAGGAACCATTAAATCAAATTAACTAATTGTTATGTACACGTAAACATTTATTGCTTACAAATATAGTTTTATATGAAAATGTTAGTTATTGATTTATGGATGTGTCCATTTTTGTGGATTTTACTGAACACTTTTGATAATTAATGAGTTGTTAATTAAAGGATTAGTGAGATTATAAAATGTGAATTTAACCATGATAAATATTGTGAAATGTTGACATTTTAAAAATTTACTGTAGATACAGTGAGATATATTTGAATATCTAAGATGGAAATCTATATTTAAGAGGAAAAAAGGTCCACAACATATATGTGTAAATAAAGTTAATACATGATTACACACACACACACACACACTTCTATTTAACCCATTTTAACCATTTCGTTTTTCGTAAAATATTACTACTTTTAAAAATACCTCCGTGTGTTAAATAATTTTGCAAACAATCAAGAATTTGGAGTGATTTAGTACAATGACTTTACAAAAGGTTCTTGCATCTGATTAAGATGGAAAGTTCAAACTTAAATTTCAACTAAAATTATTAAAAACAGATTACATAAGATAGAACAAAAGACAGTCTTTAAGAAATTGGGTAAAGAAAGCAATGTTAAATTCTTTTCTAGAGAATATTTCTTAACAGTTTTCTGATTCTGAATATTTGTTAACTGTTTTATTATTCTGATATCTCTAATAAAATGTACAGACATAGAATTCTATAATTGCCATTTCAGGTGTGCCACAAGTTAATACCATAGATTCCTCTTTGGTGTCTAAGTACCAGCAGGTCAAAGAGCAGCCACAAGTACAGTATTTCTGGAGTTACGTTGAAACATGGTCTTTGAATGTGGCAATACCACTTGTAAAGAATGTGGAGTACAATTTCAGCAGTGATCCCACATTTACTCCTATATTCTGATTAAGGAGTTAATGTCTTTCAATCTGAGCACTACCCCTGACCACACAAACCAAACAACCACATCTGAATTGGAACTCCATCATGTTTTATAAGATTTTCTTTTTATCAAACTTGAGAAATATTTAAACTATAACATTAACGACAATAGACAAATTCCTCATTTGTATTCTTCTATTCTTCTTTATGTTTAACACACACGCAAATACATGTGTGTGTGAGAGAGAGTGAGTGAGTGTCTGTGTGTCAAAATCACATAAGAGTAAAAGTTAAGGCAAGTCTCTTTCTTTTCTATTCTTGTACTTTCCCTTTGTTAAAAGGTGTTACCCAAATCGCCCAATGATCCTCTATTATTGTACACGTGCTTAATTGTTGTTCTGTTTGGCTACGCTTTTCAGGATCCTGATTTAGCTTCTCTTACTTCGTGTAGTATATTTAGTATGTTCATTCCCTCTTTTACTGTGCGATTTTTGCCTACATATATCATATATCTTTATGCGTAGATGGTATTATTTACCCTACTTTGCACATTAATCTTAACAGCTGTGTGTGTTTGTGTTTGTGTGTGTGTGTGTGCGTGTGTATGTGTGTGTGTGTGTGTGTGTGCGTGTGTATGTGTGTGTGTGTGTGTGTGTGTGTGTGTGCATGCAACAGTAATATAGTTTGTGGTTGATGTAATACAGAAAATAAAATCCATTACTAAGAATATTATAATGTTGTAATATCACACAACATAACATATAAGTTACATACACAAAAGTATCCGGAAACGTTCTCTGTTGGTCAAGCTCGTCGTAGTTCAGGTTTCTACCGCTAGAAGCCACTTGATGCAGCCCTCAGGTATCAGTCTGTCGACCGGCGTCATCGAGTGGGGTCATACCGCTACGTGGTAAGTCTTTGTTTTGCAGCGCTTCTCCTCTGTTCGTCCATTTATTTTTGCAACGGCTGAAACGAAGGAAGAGCGTGCTTCCGTGAAATTCTGTTTTCTGCTGGGGTAAACGGCGGCCGAAACAGTTGCCATGCTTTAAACGGCTTACAAGGCCGGTGCTATACGCTTTAGGACCAAGTTCATTTAAAGCGACCATCGTCTTCCCGAAGGAATTAAAACATCGTAAAAATGCATGATATGATCTCGGAGGAACGTCACAGAACAATTGACGAACTTGAAGATATGACTGGTGTGCCCTGGAGTTCCTACCAACGGATCTTGAGCGACGAATTTAGAATGTAAAGAGTTGCAGCAAACGTTGTGCCTCGCTTGCTCACGGACAATCAAAAGCAGTCACGACTGAATGAGTGTTGTGAACTAAAAGAACAGTTGGAAGTTGATCCGGACCTTTCTTCGAAAGTTATCACTGGTGACCAAAGCTGATGCTATGGAATTTGCAGATGTGAAAGAGGTAAAGAAAGAATGATGGAGGCGTTAAAAGGCACCACTTTGCAAGAGTTCCAGCAATACTTCGAATAGTGGTAAACGCGTCTGGATCGATGCATTGCTTTAATTGAAGAACACTTTGAAGGCGATCAAAGTGTAAATGTGTAGAAATTGAGTGAATAAAAGAATATTGCAAAACTCCGGTTTCTTTAGGATACCCCCTCGTATGAGGAATTGCTATTTTCATAAAAAGGATTAACCGAAAAGTTGCACACCTTAGACTGATGTTTCGGGTTAATTCTATTATCATTGTATGAAAGCTTATGTTCTAAATGTTTCTCTTCCACGGACAAACAATGGAAGGTTTTTTTGTGCAGCAGGTAAGTAACTATCCTAATATTTACAGGTGTAAAGAAGGAGCTTTGTTTATATTATGTAACCTTGTTAGGGGGAAATAAATATTGCTTAAGCTGAGGTTAAACGAAATAATCTTAGTGGAGACAGTATGAAACCAACTTCGATATTGTACCTATTGTTTTTGGATTTAGAATAATTTTTGAGAATTGAATTTATGCTTGGCTAACATTATTTCTCACAAAAGTGAGGTCAACAGAAAACGAAACTACCAGGAGCATACTGTGATTTTCAGTTCAACATACTATTTCATCGGTAGAATATCATTGTATCTAAAGCAACAATGAGTGAAGTAATTTCTGTTTATTGTCAGTTGAAAGCAAAGAGCATGATATGCATTTTCTGTTCAATAACAAGAGTAACAACTATCTGTAGATGGAAGTGGGTATTTGCAATCATTGTATTATTTGAACCTAATTATCTCCTAAGTGATTGAAATAATAATTGGATTAAAATCAAAAGGTAGCTGCACAAAATTAAATACAGAACACAAATCTAGAACTTTCGTTTTTCACTCAATTTCTTGTGTTCTATCATCAATTAATAAATATCAATTTGCAACATCGCCACGCGGTCACTTAGTTGGGAGAGAAGTTGTGGATAATTCACATGCCTCCACTTTGTCTACTCAGTCATTTTGATAATGTACGTTACAATTACGTTGAAACACAACTTTTGTGGGATGAAATTATCGTCATCATTTAACGACTATGTTACATATTTTCATGGATTGGAAGGTATCACAGAAACCGGTGTGCCCAAGGTCTGCATCGAGCTCCAGTGTCTACTTTACTATGGTTTTAACGGCTGGGTGCCCTTCTTAACGTCAACCAGGAAGACAACTGGAAATTGTTACATAATAACCTGTTTAGGGTTGCAAATAAAATATATGAATGGAGTAAAGTCCTAGCCAAGCAAGAGCAACATGGTGGTGGAATGATAAGATTGATAGAGCAATCAAGGCTAAGACACAGGCATTGATGGATTGGAATGCTGTTGGTTGTAGGGAGAACTAACTATTGATTAGAAGGGTATGTAAACATCAGATGTATGTGGCTAAAAGTCTAACAGAAAGGAAGTGATTTGCGCGTGTGGGACAATGTAAGGTTCAGAGGTGCGAAGTGTTCAGGATTGTGAAACAGTGCGCGAGAAAGAATTGGTGAAAAGGAACTTAGGCTCAAATTCAGACAGCTATGTAAAGTTTGTTGCCCAATCCCTGGTCGGGAAAGATTGCTCCTGAAATGTCATATTTGTGGCAGCAGGATTCGTTTTAGTGGAAGCTGTGAACGCCTACTATAAATAAACTTTATCTTTCTGCCATAATCGAATATTTCTTTTCTAAACAATTTTGTTTTGGGGTGGGATTCTGTGTTTTCTTTTCCATTTATGCAAACTATGAAATTAAGTTCGAACACTCTGTATATAGCACTGAAATTAGAACCAGGAAGTTTCCTCACCGCCATTAACAACACCTACAACAACAACAGCAACAAGGTTCAGTGGAAATCATTAAGAAAATTATTATATACATAATGAAACGAGCTGAGAGGAGTGTGTCTATAGAAGATAATATGGCATTAAATAAGTTAAACAGGCCAACGTGGTGACATTCGAAGCTAGAAATGTTGAATTTATTCTAATAACAATAGCGATGATGGGATTATCAAAGTAATTAATAAATAATTTCCATGGTGCGAACAGAACAACAATTAAAACAGTAGGACAAGCAAAAAACAAAATAGCGTGTTACGATATGTGTGCGTGTATGAGTGTGTGTGTATGCATACATAAGATACGAAAGCGCTAAGCAATGTGTACAATTACCAGCTTGTTACCAGTTCAAATATGCTTGAGGCCTACTCGAACCCGTCAGAAAGCCGTTCAAAGCATATTGTTATATTGGGGAAAATTTCTCGCTGTAAATACATAGGTGTAAACACACCATAGCCTAATGGTTAGGGTGTTACACTCAGTAAAACACGAGTTGTTCTGCAATCATTTCGATATTTGACGTGTGGCATACTTCTGCACCTGTACAGGTAATGTCGATTTCATGGCAGGGAGTAAATTTACGCGCAGCATAACCCCACCCCTAGCAAATATATATATGTTATCTTTTATTGTTTACATGTTTCAGCCATGCTGGGCACCACTTTGACGAATTTTAATCAAGTTTATCGAATCCAGTATTTGTAATTTTTTTCTTAAGCCTGCTATCATTGTATCGGTCTCTTATCCCAAACCACAAAGTTACGGATGCGCAAAGACACCGACAGCGGTTGTCAGGCTGTGGTGAGGGGTCAAGCACTCAACACACATGATGGGCTTCTTTCAGATTCCGTCCACGAAATCCATTCACGCTTTATATATATATGGATATATATATATACACATGTAAGTATCTATATATATATATATATATATATATATATATATATATATATATATATATATATATATATATATATAAGGATATATATATATACATATGTAAGTATATATATATATATATGCATACATACATATATACATACATATATATAATATATATATACATCTATCTCTCTCTCTATCTTTCTCTCTCTCTCTCTCTCTCTATCTATCTATCTCTACACACACATATATATATATAGTTGAAATTTACAGAAAAACAAAAGACGAAGACAGGTGTATAAACAAAAAAACTGGTGTATTAGTTTAGCGCTTGGGCAGGTGAGAAATTCTTTTACGCTTCGAGCCTACGATCTTCACAGAAAAGAACACGAGGAAATAAACAGAGAGAATAAAAGGACTTTCGGAGCTAGCGGTCAATCATATATGTAAGCATGTATGTATGTATGTATGTATGTATGCATGTATGTATGTATGTATGTATGCATATATGTATTTATGTATGTATGTATGTATGTATGTATGTACGCATGTATGTATGCATGTATGTATGTATGTATGTAGAGGGTGTCCACAAAGTCTGGGTACCAGGAGTAAATAAAATCATAACATAGACAATGAAATATAAGAAATAATAATTTCTTAATGTTAATCCCCATGTACCCAGACTTTGTGGACATCCTGTATGTATGTACGTATGTATGCATGTATGTATGTATAGAGTTGGTTAAAATGTTCGTTCAGTTTTCATTGGCAACACAATTTAAGCATTCTGATGTTAACTTTAGTCTGTATTTTGCGCATGTGCACTCCTAAGATACTTGACAATTCAGAGTAGTTCGACGTGAATTTGAAACACAACCTGTTGCATTGCTTGGAATCATCCAGAAATGGAGAGCAACAATGGCCCATTAACGACACCTCATATTTTCTTCTTTAAAAGCTGAAAAGCAAGAAAGCGGTAGAAACCCGCTGGACGATATGTGCTGTGTATGGAGATGATGCTTATGTCCAACATTTCGATCGCTAATTTTTCTGCTCAAGATGCACCTGGCTCTGGCGTGCCAACTGAGCTTAACAGCGATACCAGCCCACCTCCTGCGAACAGGTTAATTACAAATACTCTTCAGACATCGAACTGTCGAAGACCCTTTCCGTCAACTTGGTTACAGAAGCAAGCGCGATGCTCTTTGGTTTAATGCGACTAACCTCGCTCGTGATGGATTCCAATCTACGATTCATTGAAGAGATGTTAAAACGATGGTGACGGGAGAAAACAATGGATCGTCTATAACAAACGATGATGGAATAAGCACGGTGAACCACATACAAAAAATGCCCAAAGCAGGACGTTACCCGAAGAAGGTTACGCTTTCAATTTGGTGAGATAGGTAAGGTGTTGTCTTTTACGAGCTTCTTTCCACGAACTGTGATCCATTAGAAGCATCCAGCATTTGCTAAACGTAAGTGCATCAATGCCTGACCGCACACTTAATTTCGAACGCGACAGAAGTTACTGGGGTCTGACGGGCACGTTTTGCCGCAACCTCCATATTCGATTGCACCGGTTTTAGTCCCTTTAAACTTGCACGGGCTTTGGTCCGTTCCAAATTCACTGAATGGACAGACCATCAGTTCCGACTGGGATGTAAAAATTCACCTGGAGGAGTTTTTCACCATAAAGACGGGAAATTCTTTGACCAGAGATTACTGGGTCTGTTCATAAGATGGCAGAAGATACAATAATTATAACATAGATTGAATTGCTTTGTGTTTAATTTTTTTTTTATGTTCGCAATAAAACAGTACGAACAGCCTCTGTCCGTACGGTTTTTTCATATCAAATTTTAGTAACGCTTTTTGTGTGAACCGGCGGCCTATGGTCCTAAAAGGTTATACTGCCATCAGGAAACAATGTTTCTTTCATATGATGGAAAAAAAAAAACATAAAAAATTCTCAGATCATCCTCGATGCCAACTCTACACGTAGAAAAACTAAATGGCCAAGAGAATTCCGTGATACAGCTGCCCCATTTTACCAGAGAATCACGCTTCGCTGTATGGGCCAAATAGTCAAGGATTAACGTTCCTCTGGGCTATCTCTAGATATAAACACACCGAAAATTGGGAAAAAGCTATCAATGATAATTAATCAAACATGACGTGATTTCAATGAGGTTGTAGCGACACCCTCCCTTTTGTGTCAGCCAGACAAACGAGCTACACGTTCTTTTGTGTCAGACATGACCAAGAGCAACACTTCACCTTCGGCCACAAGAAAGACGATGCCACCTTTACCCTTTCTTCCTTTCTAGTCAGCTTAGTGCTTTCCTTACTCTTTCCCTCTTTACTGACAGACAAGCTTTTCCTACGCTATCAACAACTAATCAGCGAGCCAACCTTGTCACTATCGCTAGAATTGCTACTATCTCTTTAACTACCTGTCGGGCAAACGAATAAACATATGTAAATAATATTTCTTCGTTCTTGGTGTTGATTCTTCGATGTTCACTGGTTACTCCGACGCGAGGACCTTCAAGCATTACATCTACACGCTACCTTCAGCAGTGGGCTACATCATATCGAATTGATATGACACATCTCATCCAGCCCGCTACATTAGCGACTAAAATACATTGCTTGTTTTTGCTATCATTATACACTAGTAGCAAAAATAAGCAATGTATTATAATCCCTAGTACTGATGAAAAATGTACTAAAATATTATAATGGAGTATCCTGTATGCTTGAAATCAATATGGTCGTACGCATCTGAGGAGACTGGTCTATTTCACATTGATGTAATGTTTGCATCCTAACTTCGAGCCGTGTGGACCACACTGGACAGACTTGGGGCCTCAACTTAAGTACATAATTCAACTAAATCTTATATATATATATATATATACCCTTTTACACTTTCACTTGTCTCAGCCGTTTGGCTGCGGCCATGCTGGGGCACCACCTTTTATCGAGCAAATCGACCCCAGAACTTATTCTTTGTAAGCCTAATACTTATTCTATCGGTTTATTTTGCCGAACCGCTAAGTTACGGGGACGTAAACGCACCAGCATCGGTTGTCAAGCGATGTTGGGGGAGACAAACAGACACGAAAACACACACACATACATATATACATATACATATATACCACGGGCTTCTTTCAGTTTCCGTCTACCAAATCCACCCAGAAGGCTTTGATCGGCCCGAGGCTGTAGTAAAAGACACTTGCCCAAGGTGCCACGCAGTGGGACTGAACCCGGAATTATGTGGTTGGTAAGCAAGCTACTTACCACACAGGCAGGATCATCCCATAAATAATGCAGTTTTTTCAATTGCATGAACTAAAAATCGTGACGGGATAAATAACTTACATCAACTTGCTATAAAAAAAAAAAACAGGCAGTAATTATACTTTAGTGCAAGTTTTGAAAAGCGCAGTTCCATTTTGACCGTTATTCTTTCAAAGATATAATGGAAGTGACAAAGGAGCATAGTTGGCATATTTTGCTGTGTGAGTTCAATAAAGGCAACGTACGAAGGATGAATGTGTGTTCTCTTTTGCTGCCCCATCTCACGAATGAACCTTTCTTTTTCGACCGAACAGTGACTGGTGACGAGAAATGGGTTCCCTATAAAAATGTCATACGCCTAAGACAGTGAGATATGAAAGGTTTAGTCCACTTTGAACATTTTAAACCAAACCAAACGATAACAAATTAGGTTTACCGTGAGTAGCTTAAGCGGCTTAAGTCAGCGCTAGAATAGAAACGACTATCTTTGGTTTCAAGACGAAAGGTGTTCTTCCATCAGGATAATGCTCGACCACATACAGCGAGGATGACGTTCTAAAGGCTGGAGTAGTTTGAAAGAAAAAGGATGCCCCACCCACCATGTTTTCCCCATTTGATTATCATTTATTCGACGGACAAAATATGAATTTGAGGTCAGAACAGTACTGGAGAAGTATTTTTCGTCACGGACAAGCGAATTTTGGAAGAGAAGTGTTGTAAGTTCACCAGATAGATGGAAGAGCATTAGAGAAAATGAAAGAATATATTTTAGATTAAAAAACAGAACTTTATCTTAATTTTGAAAAATAAAAGAAGTGTAAAAAAACGCATTATTTATGGAATGAACCAATAATATACATGTGTGTTTGTGTGTGTGTGTGTATGCGTGTGTGTGTGTGTGCGTTTGTGTATCTGTATGTGTGTTTGTCGCGCATACTGCTGAACAACTGATGACGGTGTATGTACATCGCCGTAACTTAGCGCTTTGTCAATAAGAGAGAGATAAAGAAAGAGTAACAGACTCATATAGAGATAGTCAGGTAGACAAATAGAGAAGCATAGATAGATAGATAGATAGATAGATAGATAGATAGATAGATAGATAGATAGGTAGGTAGGTAGGTAGGTAGGTTGGTAGGTATGGAGGGTAGAAGCGAGAGAAAGAGGGTGAGACAGAGAGACAGACATGGACAGAAAAGTAGTTAGACGGAGTGACAGATAAATAGACGCATACGCAGGCATATACACAACGACACTCGGTCACATGAAGATAGATAGACACACTGATAAATAGAAACTAGCTAGACAAGTAGACGGACAGAGAGGCAGACGGACAGAGAGGCAGACAGACAGAGAGGCAGACAGACAGAGACATACAGACAGACAGATTGAGTGAATGCAAGATAGACAGATAGATAAATAGACAGATTAATATATAGATATTTAGATATATAGACAGATACATATGTAAAAAGATAAATACATACATACACATATATACATGCATACTTACATACGCGGATACATAGACACATAGATATGTAGGTACTTAGGTACATATATACATACATTTATTGAAAAAAAGACGTACAGTCAGATATAAAAAGTTGTGAGTGACAGACAGACCGAGATAGAAGTTAAATAGATATTTACAAACGGACAGACAGACAGACAGAGATAGAAAGATAGATTGATACATACATACATACACACATACATACAAACATAATACATGCACACATACATAATACATACATGCATAGGCATACACATAAATATACTATTAGACAGACACATAGCTGCTTAGATAGATAGATAGATAGATAGATAGATAGATAGATAGATAGATAGATAGATAGATAGATAGATAGATAGATAGATAGATAGATACATACATACATACATAGGTATGTACATGCATATATGCATACCTGTATAGATAGATAAAGAGAGAGGGAGAGAGAGAAAGAGAAAGAGAGAAACAGAGCGAGAAATAGGGAGTCTAAAATAAAAAGAATACAGTCAGATATAAGACTGACAAATAGACAGGTAGAGTTATAAATACAAAACAGAAAAGAGAAACAGCGTGATGAACCGAAAATAACTGGACAAGTAGATAGACAGACAGACAGACATACAGACAGACAGACAGATAAATAGATAGATAGATAGATATGATAGATAGATAGATAGATAGATAGATAGATAGACAGACATGGATAGTTTGAATGATAGATTGATAAACACTGTTGTCAGAGAGTTATGCAGACCGACACACGGATTTATAGCGTATTAAAAGTAGCAATTGTCGCCCTCACCCCAGGTATCAAGAAGCACTCTACAACAGAGAGCACCGGGTGTTTCATAGAAGAAGGCAAATTCCGATCCTGGCAATCTTGTATGAAGGGGTCCTCTCCCAGTATACAAGTATACACTGACTTCTTAAAATATTTATCGGATTCTCATTTATGTGAAAGATTCAGTTTTCACTACTTTGACGGCATCGATTAATTGAAGTTAGTCAGTCCCCAAAGCAAGTAGCTAGTAGCCTGCAAGTAGCAACTCAGTCCCAGAAGCAACTAAAATTATTCTGGGAATTGTGAAAGGACATAGGAAAGAAAAACAACAAAAGCAAGAGATATGAAAGCCAACACTCCCCAAATAGTTTCTGTAAAATTCATAATTAATTTATTAATTATGTATGCGTATATGTAGATATGTGTATATCTATCTTTCTAGTTATCCATATATATATATATATATATATATATATATATATATATATATATAGAGAGAGAGAGAGAGAGAGAGAGAGAGAGAGAGAGAGAGAGATAGTCACACACACACATATATATATATATATATATATATATATATATATACACGTGTGTATGTGTGTGCGTGTATAACGATAAATAGACAGAAAGATAAAGAGATAGATAGAAAGAAAGAAGTCATTGTCTCTAGTTCAAATTCTCTTAGGTCATTTTCTCTGAATAACCTATCAATGACCATTTGCCCTTAAAGAAACAGATGCATGCGCGCACCCGCACATTCTTATAGATTGCTGCCCCAAAGCTTCATTATTCAATTCGGCAGCGAAGACTTCGGTTTGGCTTTGTGGAAGAACATGTAAGTACATTGCTTATATATGATCAAAAAATTTTAATTTTGTATTTAGTTTTAGTTGTGAAATTACATTTCACATCTACTCAAAGGAGATTTTTTTCGGTTTTGGAATTATTATATGCTTGCTAAAATTTGTTTTTCCCTATAACGAATCTTTTTCTTATCTTACTTTTTCTCTGTATTTTCCGCCGTTTTGTACTATTCCAGTTCTCAAAAACTTGAAATTACAACACTGGAAACACGAAAGATACTCCTCCAAAATTCTCTGATTTTAAATTATCGGTCGTAACATTTCTTAAGCATGCTACAGAGGAATGATCATTAATGAAGTTGAATAAGTCTACAATTGTTTTTTATTCCATGTTTTTGCTTCTTTTTCGTAATTAAATTTCTTTTTCTATGATTATATTTATATAAAATACCATTTTTAGTGGTGGCTGTTTGTGTTTGTATGGATCTCAGAACATTGTTTTGCCACGGTTCCTATAAAGCTGCGAGGACGGTAGATTTTCTACTTTTATTTTGCTACCTTCAATAATTGCAGGATTTACTGAATGCCCTGCGTAGGGCATTTCGTATGTTCCCGTCAGTTTCGGGACAGCTTGTCTGCTCCCCACCACCACTCGCAATAGGTTCGTGGCTGCTACAAAGAGCGCCCGGAAATTGTGCACTCTACCGTAACGCCCTTTCCTACTCTGCCGTTTTGTGGTGAAATTTCTCACGGTGAATCTCAGCCTCGACGAATACATGTGGGACATTGTTAGTCCGACTATGTCTGCTGGTAGTTGGTAGTACTCCAATGCATTTCGGGGTAACTGGTGGGACACGCTTAGTTACGCATTAGCGAGATCCAACCATACAACAGAAAGTGTGTTGTTCGTCTTTCCCTCATTGCCGATCACTGGTATGCTTTCGAGATCATCATGAGTAGACTAGGGCAACTCCTTTCTCTTCTGTGCACGATGTCCCTAGAAAAGATAACCCTCTACCAGAAGAGAGGGATATCTTTCTAGGGACATCATGCACAGATGTTACTCTGCTCTCCACGTCTTCCGTACAGTATAATATTAAACTCCCGCGTGAACTTGAAGTTTATAAAGGCCTTCCTTTGTCTCCACCTCTCCCTTTCCATGTCTCTCTCTCTCTCTCTCTCTCTCTCTCTCTCACTCTCTGTCTTTCTATTTGTCCCTCTTTCTCTCTCTCTTTTCCAACATGATTCTGTCGTGCGCAGATGGACCAGAATGCTTCGTATTTCCGTGCTAAGTTGCTTTAAAACTAATTTTCTTTCACCGTCTGCTTCTTTCCACCATTTTAAAGTTGTCTTTGCTCTTCCCTCAATTCTGCCACCTGACTCTGATTCTTATGGAAACTGTCCAGCTTGTTGCTTTTTATTTCCTTCAAGCCCAACTTATATTGGTAAGCCTGCTGTACCAATTGCGCCATGTTTCTTATCTTCCCGGTAGTGTCACCCTTTTTAATGTTGTCCAGAATAATGTTCAAGTCATTGTTCAACTGGACGCTTCGAAGATATGTCGCTGGTGGTAATTCATCCGTGGATTTTTTGTGGAGCCCTCGTGGTTTTCAAATTCTTCCCCTCTTCTTGTGCATTACTCGATAGTAAAGCAAAGAGGCCTTGGACATTGTGGTTTCGCTTCTGACCCTGGTCGTCCTCCCTCTGAGAAGCAGTGCTAACAGGATGGGTGGTATAGTTCGTTGGTATACCGTTAGTCACATGAAGTACCTCTTCAATGAATTCAGATGTAGTAGGGTCTACAAGTACAGCGATTCACTTGTTGGAGTTCATTGACCGAGTTGGCAAATGATATTCTCCTTTTAATTACTCTTGGTGGTATAATGGTATAGTATATACCATATGAAAATAATGGTTCTTTTGTTTAATCGTTTATATGTTCTATTGTTATATGCTAAACGCAGTTAATGCTTTTCTCCTTCAAACAGATTTTTTTAAATTCTAGGATCGATGCCTTGCTTTTATGCTTACATGATATATGCTTTCATGACACGGAATGTCTATTATGTTTTCTCTGGATTTGATGATACCCACAGTTCCCGCTAAGCATAAGTTGCACACCCGCGATAGTCTCAGTTCTACATCCTCTCTTTCCAACGTCAGTACCAGATAGCTTAAACAAACGATCGCATGAATATGATTCACCAGGTCTACATGGTTATTACTGACTGTACTGTTATCATCTCAGGAATACGGAATAACCTTTTTTTGTCTCTATTTTCCGTTATTTCATACTATTCCAGTTCAAACATTCGAAATTACTATTCTGGAAACTGGAAACATGCTCCCGGAAAATTCTGTCATAACACATTCTACAATTCTGTAAAGGAATGTTCTTTTAATGAAGTCGAAAAAGACTACAATTCTTAGCATCCTATGGCTTTGCTCCTTCTAGAACTTCAATTTTATTTTGTATAACTATATAAATTCTTGTTTTTAGTGTTGGGTGTTTGTGTTTGTGTGGGCCTTAGTGCAGCGTTTTGCCATGGGGCGTACAAAGCAGCTCAGACGAACATGTATGAATCGTTTTCTTTTCACTTTGCTTCAAATAATACTACTATTCGTCCTTACAGAAATTCCACACTAGCTTTGAAATCTATATGAAGCATTTAGAAATTCACTTTCAATGTTATCAATGAAAATGGCATTTCCAGAGATTGGTCTAAATCAGTTTTGGTGAGATGACGGCCACTTTGGAACTCTGTAGGGTCATGCAAGGGACACATCAATGAAAATTAAACCAAAAATAAAGGAATGTACAAAAAATAAGTTGGCTAACCTTATTTATAATGAATGTTTTATTTCTTCCTGCGCTACATCAATAAGTTAACTCAATGATGCTTTTGAAAAATAAAACGAAATCTATAGTAACTTGTTTTTATGCATTAATTCATTCCTTTTGAGGAATGAATTAATGGGTAGCCAAATCATTTTTGTAACATCACCCCCTTATTGTTGGTTTCATTGTCACTGATATTTCACTCAATATATCTCTGAAAGCTTAATCAATCGAATATAATTTGTTTTTTTAATTGATTTCTGTTAATATTTTTTGATGTATTAAAACTTATTGTTCATTTTTTTAACAAAATATTTTAAATTGTTTCTGTCATTAATGTTTTCAATGTATTATAATTAGTTGCTATGGTTATTTTCTTGTTATTAAAAGCAAATACAAATTTAATTTTATTTTTTAACATACCATTTCCACATGCAAAAATTGTAACTGACGACAGTGATTCAGAACGTGTCACGGTTGGTGGTGCTGTTCTGCAACTTTATCTTTCAAGTTGTCTATGCCACCAATGTTTAGCTATCTCTATTGAACAGCTGCTGTGATTTCATCGGAGACCTAATATCATAATTTCCTGACCGTAAATAGGTAGATGTAAAAAAAAAGGTGCAAAATAGCCGGGACAATAAGATAAATAAATAAACTCAACGATCGTCAGCAGCAGCTACGCAATTTAATTGCAATCCAAAACACTCTCTTTCCGCACAAAATGCCTTGGACACTTACATTTGCAAACAGCTTTTCAATTAAGAAAAATGAAAGTATTTTGTACTCAGGTTATATTCTCACAAAGAATATCCAATATTCTCCGGAAAATTCAACTGTCCGGAGGAGATTAGAAGGGAACAATTTCCGAAGACAATGTTGAAATAAATGCTGCTGTATTGGCAAATACACAGAGTACTGAAATTGTTTTTGCTTCGAAAAAGGAAAACTTAGAAACTAATTACAAAAAATCAGTATCAGCTGTCCCTTTTTAGCAACCAGTTACATTACTAAGTACATCTTCAGAAAATAGGGGCCACGTATCAACCGAAATTACTGAAGATGAAGAATTACCAGATCGGACTTACGTGAATGATGAAACCCCATTAAGGGATCTAGGCCCAGCCATGTGGTTTTATGCCAGTAAAAATATGTACCCATGTTCTTTCAGTCAAAATCAGTTATATGGGAAAAGAAACATGCCCCTAATTCCTACGCAGAATCTCGACTCCATTATTAGTCAGGTGAAGGAAAACCGGGTGCAAATATCATTATTTTAATAATTCAATTCTTTTATACCATTGATGTTATTGCTGAGGAATAGTTGAGAAAGTAGCCCTTGTGCCACCCATCAAAGTATGACGTTTATTACATTTACAGTACGTTGATGTTAAGCCGATGAGACAGGTTTTCCAACGATCGGGAAAAAGTAAAGGAGAAAACGAAAACACGTGAACAAAGTCAAGGCCCTAAACATACTGCGTCGAAAACAATCATTAGCGTAGGTGTCTTCATGTTAACAGGAGCTTAGAAAAACAAACGCAGGAAAACAAGAAATATTGCACCGTGTTGTAGCTGTGATAATATTTCTAGTCGAGAGAGGTCTTGAATGTTGAGGTAGGGAAGAGATCATAGTATCTAATCATATCAAGAACGTTTTTTTGGTGGGGAATTTTAGAACTTATTGCACAGTTTGATCCATTTATGATGGATCATTCGAAAGCAGTTGGCAATCTCAGAAGTGATAAGCAATCATATCACGTACCATTTACAAAGAAATTGGTCAGGCAGAATCTGTTAAGAATCATATTGAAGCAGAATTTAAAACTGCCAAGTACTTCTCTGTTTCTGTAATTCTATAGCAGACCAGGCACATGTTGACCAGCTAACAGTTGTGTATTATGTTAGTTTTGTGAAGCCGATAGAAAGTTTCAAAGTTTCAGTGAGACAGATAGACAGATAGACAGACAGACAAACCGATAGATACAGGCATAGATAAAGTAGGCAGACAGGTAGGACAACAGGCAGTAGGATAGATCGATAGATAAATAGATAGATAGGTAGGTAGGTAAGTAGGTAGGTAGGTAGGTAGGTAGGTAGGTAGGTAGGTAGATATCTAGCTAGGTAGATATCTAGCTAGGTAGATATCTAGCTAGCTAGCTAGCTAGATAGAAAGATAGATAGATAGATAGATAGATAGATAGATAGATAGGTAGGGAGATAGGTAGGGAGGTAGAAAGATAAGTAGATAGGTAGGTATTCTGATAGATAAATAGATAGATAGATAGATAGATAACTTTCTCTTTTTAGCCACACAGGGCTGCACACAGAGGGGACAAATACAACTGTAGAGCCTTTCTTTAAAAAAATAAATAAATAAAAATGTTAATTTAAATTTAAAAAAATATATATAACAAATCCGATCAAAAGGCATCGGTAGGGGCAAAAAAAAAGTGGGGGTGTCGTATATAAGAAAATGTCAATAGTGTAAAAAGAGGTAACATTAGGTTTATCCATGGAGAGAAAAACCTACGGAAAAGACCATGGTAACCTCAGCAGGGAATAGACACATGATTAAAATTTTTTTTTCTCGATTTATAGGATCATGCTCAAAGAGGTATCGTCACTAGCGCGCACCATCTTTGCTACATTCACCCACCTTTTAATGAAACTTTCACGAGACAAAAACTGTCTCTCTATTCTCACCTTCCTTTTCAAGTGATACTTGAAAAAGTTGATGAGCGATTGGCCAGAGAGGTAAGTTTTCGTTTCTAATCCTTTCGCTCGGGTCCACCACACACATTCTTTCACCATGGCCACCAGTATGATGAACGCTGCCTTGCCTTCCCTGTTGAGGGACGGTGGTGGAGCAATTTGCACAATAGACTCGGCTGACAGGCGGACTCGTCCCACACGTGACAGCAGCCGTTCGGCATAAGCCCACAGGTCGGAAATCTTTGGACACTGCACGAGTGCGTGCAGAACGGTTTCGTCGCTCTGACCGCATCTCGGGCAGGTCGGTCCGGTGTGTCTCGAACCGTGTCTGTAAAGCTTATCCCGAACGGGTAATGCTTCTCGATAGCACTGCCAGGCCAGGGATCTCTGGTGGTTGTCCATAGGTCCCGACCCGAAAGTTGTCCTGAACAGGTGGGTCAGGTGTTCCTCGTCGATGCCCAGATTCTGCCCGAGATCGTCGTCGCACCTCCCCTCCACTAATCCTCTATAGAACGCTTTTGTGGAATCAAATTTGCACAAGATTGGGGCAGAGTTGCTTGAGAGCAACGCGACACTCGCGGTGCCATTCGCCGAGCCTAGGTCTCTGTTTAATCCACGACTGCAGTTCGGCTAAGGAGACGAGCTGCGGGAAAGCGCGCTGCACAAACGGCGACCACACCTGTTCACCGTCGTCTAGGAAGCGCCGGAGATGTCGCAGTCTCAGCGCATGTCTGCGCATCATCAACCACGGCATACCCAGCCCTCCATTTAGCGGCTGTTGACAGCAAATGGATCACCTAACCATCGAGGTGATCCATTTGCTGTCAACAGCCGCTAAATGGAGGGCTGGGTATGCCGTGGTTGATGATGCGCAGACATGCGCTGAGACTGCGACATCTCCGGCGCTTCCTAGACGACGGTGAACAGGTGTGGTCGCCGTTTGTGCAGCGCGCTTTCCCGCAGCTCGTCTCCTTAGCCGAACTGCAGTCGTGGATTAAACAGAGACCTAGGCTCGGCGAATGGCACCGCGAGTGTCGCGTTGCTCTCAAGCAACTCTGCCCCAATCTTGTGCAAATTTGATTCCACAAAAGCGTTCTATAGAGGATTAGTGGAGGGGAGGTGCGACGACGATCTCGGGCAGAATCTGGGCATCGACGAGGAACACCTGACCCACCTGTTCAGGACAACTTACGGGTCGGGACCTGCGGAAGAGTATGCGTTCCAGTTTGGTGATGGTAGGGTCGGGACAAGGCACGACAGTCAGACGGTATTCGATGACGGATGCAATGTACGCGCTCGCCACCTCCGCCCGACCTTTTAGGGATAGCTTCCTCTCGGCCCATTGCCGGGTGAGAGTGACCATCCTAGTCATTATTTCGCCCCAGTTCTTCTCCACTTGGAGGTCCGGACCGAACCAGACTCCGAGCAATTTAACCGGCCCGTCGGTCCAGCGTCCCACAGTGGAGACGCTGTTAGACGGCATGGGCTTGCTTCCCCAGGTACCGAGCCGCAAGTCCACTGACTTATCTCGGTTAATTTTTGCTCCCGTTACCGCTTCGTATTCTTTTAGTCTCTCCTCGACCAGCTCGATGTGCTTTTGGCTCGACACTATGACGGTGACGTCGTCCGCGTATGCAGACACGCTCGTCCCACATCCCAGCTCTCGAGAGATGCCCCTCAGCGTCGCCAGCTTCCGCAGTAGAGGCTCAAGAGTCAATACATACAGAAGGGCCGAGAGGGGGCATCCTTGACGAACCGAACGCATGATGCCGAAGGGTCTGGATAGATGACCGTTTATGCGAACTACCGAGAGGATGCCGCTGTATAAGGCAGCGATCCAACCGCGGAAGACGGGACCGAAACCAGCCGCGATGAGGACGGCTTCCAAGTAGTGATGGTCTACCCTATCGAAAGCTTTTGATTGATCCAAATTGATCAGCGCCCCACCATGCCAGGTTCCTTAACTACCCTGTCCATGATGTAGCGGATCAGATGGAGGTTGTCATGGATACTCCTACCCGGCACGGAGCACGTCTGCGCCCTGTCGACTAGTTTCTTGATGACAAGCGCCAACCTCTCGGCTAACACTTTGGCCAAAATTTTCAAATCTGCGTTGAGCAGAGTGATGGGCCGAAAAATATCTATGATGTTCCCCTTGTTTGGGTCTTTCTTTACTAGTGCCACTGCTTCTCGCTTTACAAAGACGGGGATGCTCCCGTTTTGCTGCCAGTTGCAGTAGACAGCTGCCAAGACGCCTCCAAACAAGTCTGGCATATGACAATAAAGTTCGTAGGGCAGACAGTCCAAGCCTGGCGACTTGTCTCCCTTGCAGCCTGCCATCGCATCCCGTACGTCCGCGGCTGTGATGGGTCTTTTACAACACTCCGCCTCTCTTACTGAGAGTCGTGGCAGGCCATGCAGGTAAGCACTAAAGTCTACTCTGCGTTCTGACCCACCAGTTGTCCCGAACAGTCGGGCAAAGTGCTGTTGAAAGGCTCGAGTAATTCGCGCCCTTCTTCATCTGTCAGAGACCTAATGGTGGCTCTGTTGCCTCGTTCCAATCCCCCACTAAAAGTAAAGGTCGAGACGTTCCCAAGAAAACCTCTAGACGTCGATAGAAATCTGGCCGGCCTGTTAAAGACGGTGCATAAACTGCTATCAGTCGAAAAGCACACCCATTGCTGCTGTCGACATCCAAGACGACCAGCCTACCCTCCGGGTCTAGGAAAATTGCTTTTACTTTGAGGTCCAAACTCTTCCGAAGAAGCACCGCAGTGCCTCCTCCACCCATTCTCGGCAGACAGGGAGAAAAATAAATGTTGAAATGTCCGCCGAACATGTGCTGGAGGGCCCGCGGGCTGTGGAGTCTGGTCTCGCTGATGGCAATGACATGCAGATTTTGTGACTTGAAGTCGTTTAACAGATACCCTTGTTTCCAAGGCGACCCCAAGCCACGTACATTTATACTGCCTATTTTGAGCATGATCCTATCAAAATTTGTCTTTTACACACGAAAGGAGAGAGAGAGAGTTACTTACTGTCCGAAAGTTCTTGGTTCTTCGCCTCGCAGTCTTCTCTCAGAAGGTCTTTGTACAGTTTTTTAGATGAATATTTCTGGAATCTCCCTACTGCATCCGGGTAGAGAGATTTCAGTGTATTGTATGTGCTACGTGTTACGTATGATTTTGATGTGTTGTGGTGGTGTTGTGCGTGGGTGATTGCTTGTTTTCGTGTCATTTTCTGTTATGTTAGTGTTTGACCTAATGAATTTCATTAGGTCTGGATTGTTTGTGTTTATCGCTGTCAACATTGTTGTGGGGTTCTGTGTTGGTGCGTTTGTGTTGGTGTTTTTGTTTTCTGTGGATGTGTTGGTTTCGGGGCTGGTAAACCTCCCCGCTCTGTTTGTTTGTTTTTCCGTTCTTTATTTTCCTCGTTTTCTTCTTCCCCCCGTGGCCACTTGCCAATCCTCTGTGTCATCTTCATCTGACGACATGTCGGAGGAATTGGAGGGTGGGAGAGGAAGGGTGTTGGGGTCTATTTTTGTGTGGGTTGATTTTGTTGTTGGTGGTGTTGGTGCTGTTTCATGACAGTTGGGATGTGGTGTTTGGGTTTTTGGGGGTGGGGTGGGAGTCTTTTTCGTGTTCCCTTCTTCTTGTTGGGTTGTTGTTGTTGTTGGTGGTGGTGGTGATGGTGCTGATTCTGTTCTTGGTGGTACTGGTGGTGTTGTTGTTTGGTTCGGCTGGCTTGCTGTACAGCTGCTTGACCAGTTGTGCATATGGCGGTGTGGGCAGTAATGCTGTTTTTTTCTTGTGCTTTTGGTTTTCTTGTGGTTGTTGTTGTTGTCTTTCTTGGGATTGTTGACGTTGTTGTTGCCTTTGATCCTGGGCTACTGGGCATGTGTTTCGAAGGTGAGTTTTGCTACTACAAACGTAGCAAACTGGCCTTCTGTCTTCGACGACAACATGGAAACTTGAATCCTCTGTTAATTGAATTCTGTGTGGAATTTTCTCGTAGTTTGCTGGATCAACTTGTACCAGGAGTTGAAATTCCTGGCCAATCCAGTTTTCATTGTACACGGCAGATAGATAGATAGATAGATAGATAGAAGGCTGGTTATATTTGTAATCCCTCCAATTCGTCTATTTTTCCCTTGATATGGTTCGACTATAGGCACAATAGATGTTTTATTCCTGATAGTCACGTGCCTGACAGGTAGGAGGACGTCTTTATATTATGATGTAATATAGATGCAGTGGAAGACTATCTTATTTCTGAAACTCGTGTCACGCTGGAGTGTGAACGTCCATGCTTGTTATTTTATTATATACTAGCAGTGATACGTGGTGTTTCTCGGAATTAAAGTGGTATACATTGTACACACATACACACACACATACACACACACACACACACACACACACACACATACACACACACATATATATATATATTACAGTTTTGTTGAAACGTGATACGGGATAGTGCAATATTGACAACAAAACATTTGTGGTGTAAATGATGGTCTAACTCGACTAAGCGATATGTAATACATCCGTTTGGAGGATTCCAGGCCCTAACCTATGATGGAAAATTGGGAGTGGGTGGGAATGTAATGATTGAACCCAGCGAAAAGGTGTCAGTGGATATAGTTCCCTTTGAGGCGATCAGCGCTCCGTCTAATACGACCGATCATATGGTTGACAACAAAGTGAATGAAGGTATAATGGGGATATTGCGTACATTTCGGAAATGGGATGCAATGAGAGACGGCGACGGGGAAGTGTACTATTGAAATGTTGCAGAAGGCGAAGTGCTGAGATTGGATTGCTGGTGTGGCTGTAGAATAAGAAACATAAAGTGAGCCGATGCTGTCACATGAGATTAAGTAACAATGAATTACTTGAAAAATAAGGCATAATGGCTTACTGAGTTGTATGTATATAGTGTGTCTATATTTTGCATGCAGTGTAAATTAACAAAATATAAGCAAATGAACGCAGTAGAAGCACGTGTATGGAACTGAAAATTTAACGAAAATACCACAAATAATTTTTACAGAGAGACAAAGAATTATATAGATATAGGATACATTTCTTAATGTAAGGGTAAATATGCCTTTACAAATACCTTGCAACTGTTGCGATAATTATTAACTGGCAATGGAACAGTAAATGTGTATTTTTGTGTATATCTTGTTCCCTCCCACCGCATTGTGTTTTTCAAGAATTTCACCTCTAGAACTAACGTACATACATTCAGGCATGTCAGTTGTCATATATGAATATGTATGTGTTGTTCAGTGTGTGTGTGTGTGTGTGTGTGTGTGTGTGTGTGTCTGTGTGTGTGTGTGTGTGTGTGTGTGTGTGTGTGTGTGTTTAATAACGTACCGTTACATATGTATGTGTAGATGTATATGTTTATTAACGTACTTAACGCGGAAATGCACAGACAGTATTATACATATATTCATTTACGCACTAACGCTCATACACTCACAGACAGATACACAGTCATATACACAATGTGATGTTATCGTCGTGGTATAAAGAGTCCCGTAGACAATAGAAAGACTGCAGCGTGGGAGAAGTTTGTAAGCCATTTAAGAACACACAAAAACCGTTAGTTTCACTTCGACATTGAAATTTCATTTTTGTCAAACTATTTTCGTCACTTTAAAACCCGACCTGGTCACTGACAAGATTTCGTACTGCATATGTGCTTATGCATATACGTATGTATGTAACTATGTATGTATATATGTATGTATGTGAGCATTTACAGATGTAAGAGTGCAAAGGTATCAGTGTTTGTGTATATGTATATCCACATGTAAATATATATATATCTATGTACTAATACATGTGTACGTGTGACCAAGTTGTATATATAACTGTTACTCCGTCGAATTTTGTACACACACACACACACACACACACACACACACACACACACACACACAAACACACACACACACCTATATATATATATATACGTTCCGAGCACGCAATCTCAGATCAAGTCACTTGCTATGCGAGTACATCTGCGTAAATAGAAAGACTATCTCTATGAAATGTTATACTTTAATCGAAATGAAAATCAAATTTCTCATTAACACCGATCAGCCCTCACACACATATGTCTAATAACCTAACTCACGTACAATGATACACACAGTGAGAGAGATATATACACATACATACATTCACAGACAATTACACTGTAATATACAAAAAAAATTAAAGTATGAAAGTGAAACAATATATCACATTACAATATAAATGGTATTCTTTCACTTTTATCCTTTGAGTTTTGAGACGTAATACGGAATCATTGCCAATGTTACATAGTTTTAATGCGAAAGAATTACATGTTGATGCGGGTTCTGATAGTATTACCATGTAAAATTCGATTTGATCTAATTGAGCCGTTTGTGAATGGATTGCGAACAGAGAGAGAGAGAGAGAGAGAGAGAGAGAGAGAGAGAGAGAGAGAGAGAGAGAGAGAAGACAAAGTATTTTATATACACAGATGATGTGTGAGTGGGCGCGGGGGATTGTGTCTCTTCGCGCGCGCGTGTGTGTATTTGTGTTTGTGTGTGCGTGTGCTTCAAGGGGATAGCTTTTCAGTTTTTATTTGATATTATCGCTCATTCTTCACACTGATTGATCAAGATTCAGTTTTTTTTAATTTTTAATTATGACTTTGAAAGAAAGTGAAATCAATGATAAATTCATCGCATGAAACATGGAGCAATCTTTGTCCTTCATAGAATCTGAAAAAGGAATGAAATAATTATGGAGTGCCTGATATTTTATATTTTATTCTTTTACAGATTAATGCGGCGACAAAATCTCCATGTTATGTTCACCTTTGTGTTGATACTGTACATGAGATTACTTTTGGAGGCTCATGCTGTTTCAGACGTTTGCAGTATTTGTAGATGTGATTTTGGAAGTCAGGAAATATATTGTGAAAATCGCAATTTGAATTCTGTTCCAGAAAATATTTCCCAGAATGTTCGGATATTGTAAGTATTGGACATTTTGTTTTTACATATTTACACATTCAGTGTTTTAAATCCTCATTGTTTATGTTCTAAGCAAATACCTTATTGTGTTGATTTCACGGCTTTAAACACCAATTTATGTTGTAGTAAAGGAAGCCGATATGTTACTAGGTATGAAATCAGGTAAACGGTTTTTCAATATATATTGATTTATTTTTAATTTCCATATCTAAGCGGTTGCACGGGTTGTATTAAACAGAAAACTGTCTCACAAAATTCCGACTGACAAATCGATGTTCCTACTCCCACACTATTTTCGGTATTCTTTGCTCTTCTGCTTACGCATGCATTCCACGACTGTGATAATGGATGTCCTCTTACAGTTCAGAACTACTCTACAAGTATTCAGTTTTCCAAACATCCGTCTTGTCGCTTCGAGTTATATATGCACGTATGTATGTATGATTTTCGTTGTATTTAATTTGAGTTCTTGAGAGATTTCAAGCCGGTTACTAACAAAGCGACAAGATATTTTCAGTTAAATGAGTTCCCGGTGTTTGCAAATATACGGTTGAGTTAGCTTGTTGGTTGAACTCTCGATGCGTACATCCAAGGATCAGTTCCTTTCTCTCTTCACATAAGGATCAATTCCTCTCTCTCTTCTTCCGTGAAACCGAGTATTTCTAGGTTTTAGTATACATTTGTTGATATATAACCTAGTGCACTTATGATGATAGGTACAAATGAAAATACATAGTAAGGTTACAAGAGTTGTAAGTTCCGCATTAATTCGCCATAAACGTTCACTTTTTCCTGGACTTTTGATTGTACATTCACATCTGCAGGCCAGTTGACCTCTGCGGCAGTACCTGACTTTTGTTCACTGTCCCACAAAACAACATCAGGTCTGTTAAGTTTACCGTAAATTGATGTTTCTATTTGGGTGTTCTATCAATGCTCCTTCTTTTTAACGGTGTGAATACATGCTGGTTCTGAGATGCCATTGATGTATACGTCAAGGCAGTCCTTCCAACGGATAGCTTTGTAAATAGTCTTTGCCTTAGAAATATGTCATACGTAGCGGCAGATAGTATTTTATAAGCATTTTGGGGTATCTGCTAATGATGTGAGTGATATCTTCTACACTGGTATAGCAGAGCCGATATTCTTTTATCATGACGTGGATATTTGGTGGCACCGTTGTCCCTCTAGTTTGTCACCTCAGGTATTTAGTAGCTATCTCTTGTTATTGGATAGCGAAGTCATATTCTTCAAGAAGAATTCTAATGTATCTATCGGAGAAGCTACACTTCCTGTCAATGCTGTTTTAGCCCTCTATTTGGTATTGCATCGAATGTTGAAAGATTGCTTGAAAAAAAAGTATGGCGAATTGGAGGACGGAACTGACAGCAATCGGAAGAGGTTTAGGGACAGTAGAAATCAGGAGGGGCATCTTCTAAGGGGACTGCTTGTCCCCACTTATCTTTGTACTGTGCTTGATACCACAAACACTGATTCTGGGGAAAGCAAAAGCTGGCTATGTATTCAAAGGTCGCCAACAAAAAGTCAACCATTTGTTATTCATGGATGACCTCAAACTTCATGGAAAAGATGAAGCCCAAGTCAGTTCCCTCGTTGATACGGTGTATACCTTCAGTGCTGATATCAGAATGGAGTCGGGACTGAAAAATGTGGTGTATTAGTCTTGAAGAGAGGCAAAATCAAATGTATGGATGGGCTAGCGATACCGCCGGGGGAGGTTGTGAAGCAGATAGAAGAGAAGGGCTATAAGTACTTGGGGATTTTGGAATGGATAAATTGATGGAGAGAGAAATGACAGAAAATTTTAAGGTGGAGAACTTGCGCAGACTGAGACTGTTCCTTAAGTGGAAATTAAACGGACGGTATAAGATTGAAGCTATCAACACCTAGGCGGTTTCACTCCTTAGATATGGAGCAGCGGTAATCGCATGGACAGTAGACGATCTAAACAGCTTTGACAGAAAGACAAGGAAGTTGCTAACTAGATATGGGATACTCCACCCAAAAAAGGACACAAACAGACTGTATATACCAAGAAAAAGAGGGGACAGAGGGCTTATTGGATGCGAACACAGCATTCGAGCAGAAGAAAACAACGTAAAATGGTATGCAAAGAATGATGCCACAGAACCGCTATTAGTAGAAGTAAAAAGGTCAGGCGTGTGTAGGATGAAAGATTGCAAAGATAAAGCACTGTACAATCAATTGAAAACGAATGAAACTGAAAATAGGTGGGTAAAGAAAGAATGCCTGGACAATTTCATAGGGATGTTGAAGATAAGATAGACAGAGAATAAAATGGCTGTGGATGACTAAAAGTGATTTAAAACCGGAAACGGAGGGGGGGGGGTCTAATCTGTGCTGCCCAAGAGCAAGTACTAAGAAAAAATATATAAAATACAGAATAGACAACACACCAGGAAGTGAGAAGTGCAGAATCTCTGGACAAAATTGTGAAACCGTATAGCATATTACCAGCCAATGTATGCCACTAGCCCAAAATGAATATATGAGACGCCACGACAATATAGCAAGGATTGTCCATTGGACACTTTGCAACATGTATAGACTTGACAGGAAAAAATTGGTACGATCACAAACCCAAAGGCATCATAGAAAATGATAATGCAAGGATACTGTGGCATTCTATGATTCAGTGCAACCATGAGAAAAAATGTACTTAGAGTCTGCAAGAGAAGGAAAGCTAACTTTGCCATGCCATGGATCGATAACCGTAAGGCGTACGATATGACCCCACATTGTTGGATTATGGAATATATGAACCTATTTGGTATTGTATTGGATGTTGTATGGCGAAATGTAGGCTGGATCTGACACCATATAGAAGTTTAGGGGCATTAGAAATTAGGAAAGGCATCTTCCAAGGCGACTGCCTGTCCACATTCATCTTTGTACTGTTCATGATAACACTAAGACTGATTCGGGGGAAAGTAAAAGTGTGGGAATTAATCCAAGAGCCGCTAACAAAGTGTCAACCACTTGTTATCCATGAATGACTTCAAACTTCATGGTAGAGATGAATTCCAAGTCAATTCCCTCGTAGATACGGTGTATACGTTCAGAGCTGATATCATATTGGACTTCGGACTGTAAACGTATGGCGTGTTAGTCTTGAAAAGAAGCAAAATCAAATGTATGGACGGGCTAGCGATACCATCGTGGGAGATTATAAAACAGATAGAAGAGAGGGGTATAAGTACTTGAAGATATTGGAAATAGATAAATTGATGGATAAAGAAATGACAGAAACATTTAAGGTGGTGTAGTTGAGACAGAAAGACAAGGAAGTTGCTGACTAAATATGGGTTAATTCACCAAAAAAGTGACACGGACAGACTGTGTGTACCAAGAAAAAAGGGGAAGAGGATAGATTGGATATGAACACAGCATTAGAGCAGAAAAAAAAACAATTCAATATTTCATTTTATTGAAAGTAAAGTTACTTTGGTGTCTACATTTGCTCCTATTTCATCGTATGTATTTAGTAATTCGTCTCTAGACTGTAGCAGTTCCATAAATTTTGTTATACATTACAAGCACATTTTATTCCCAATATTTTTAGAGCGGGCTCTACTTATTATACTCCAAATAAGAGTGTACTCTCTTTTTCTAGATGTCAATTCCCATATATATTTACTTAAACTTGTGGACTTACTTAAATTAGGATTTTTGAAAGTCTGGTAGTGTTGAGAAATCCTTTGTTAATTTCCATTAGCTGTAGATCCTATATATACCTTATTTATATTTTTATTATTATCGTTCTTAGAACTTACTATATATTTATAAATTACATTATGAATATTATAATTATTCGAGAGCTTACATGTAGTCTTATCACGACATGAGCATTTAACTATATGTGAATCATGACTTCCATCAGTAGCGGATATATTATAGCTAAAGCCATTATTTATTGTGCGTGTTATAATAGTTATTTAATTTTTTATTATTTATTGAGGAGATGATATTACATACATTTCTCGATGTTGAATATCCCACTCTTATGGTTTTAATGGGAAATATATTAGAATAAATGTTGCCCTTTTTAAAAGACACTCTTACAATATTTAGTCTCTCCTTAATAATATTAGTCATCACTTGAGCCCCATACGGAATAATTAACTATAAAATATCCTTTTCGAATGATAATTTTGACTCAAGTACGGGCTAATTAAGGTAGTATATTTTATACCCTGCCATTGTACTGGTTTTATCCTCAACTATCAATTCTTGATGTGCGTATAAATACCACGAGTTTTCCAACATATAAATATATTATGATCATGTCCCCACTGCATAATATGGTGATGTGGAATACACGGTATATATTCTCCCTAATGAAATTCATGTAATGCTAAAGGTTGTGTACCTGGTCGATTTGGAAACTCGTTTTCCTCACATTATTCATATATATATATATATATATATATATATATATATATAGATTCAAGGCTTGAATATGGTACTTATGCGTAGGCACCCGAATAATGATCGCATTACTTAAATAAATTGAAGTAGCATGAAACGTGCGTACTGCAATCACCTTTAAAATCCGTGTTGCTTATTTTTTGATATATATATATATATATATATATATATATATATATATATATATATATATATATATATATATATATATATATATATATATATATATATATATATATATTATTATTATTATTATTATTATTATTATTATTAGTATTATTATTATTATATGTATATGGGTGTATATGTATATATATATATATATATATATATGTGTGTGTGTGTGTGTGTGTGTGTTTGTGTGTGTGTGTATATGTGTGTGTATGTGTATGTATGTATATCTATGTGTGTATGTAAATGTATATATGTGTATATATATATATGTATGTGTATGTGTGTGTGTATATATATGTATGTGTGTATATATATATATATATGTATATGTGCATATATATGTATATGTATATATATATATATATATATATATATATATATGTATATGTGTGTCTCTGTGTGTATATGTATGTGTATATGTGTATATGTGTGTGTGTATGTGTGTGTGCGAATGTATGTTTGTAAGTGTGTATATGTGTATGTATATGTGTGTGTATATGTATGTGTATATGTATATATATATATATATATGTATGTGCCTGTATGTATATATATGTGTGTATATAAGTATGTATAGTGAATATATTAAGAATATAGATAGGTGTATTATGACGTCACGATGTGTATGAGGCATGGTTTTGTTTGGGGACTTTTTCGGTGGAGACCGATCTTTTTCAGTGCGGACCGTTTGTTTACATTCTGCGCTAACGTAGGTACCGCTGGGTTTGTTTAATTTTCTTCAGTGTATTTAATATAATATATATATATATATATATATATATATATATATATATATATATATATATATATATATATATATATATATATATATATTTGATTGTGTATAATGGTGTGTGCTAGAGTGTATTAGAGGGAATTTTATTTAAGAAACATTATCATTATTATTTTTTAAGTGTGCTACTGTTTAACCGGGTTCCTCTAGTTTGAACGTTATAATTAATATCTTAATTTTTTTTTTCTACGGTATGATTTCATTCTTTATTTATTTTGATGATTATTGCTCTAACGGTTTTTTAAAATTTTATAGCGTTCTAAATTGATCAGTAACTGAACTTTATAGTATACAATTTTTAGGTTTGAGTTGATTTGCTGTTTGCTCGTTCCTTGCACATTTGTGGTGAATGGTTGTGTACCATCTAATACCTTTTCATCCAGTTTTGTATATTTTCATGGGTCAATTATATGTTCCTTTAACTTTCTTCGTTCACGCCATTCTTGATTTACCTGTTCATGTTCGTGACAGTAAGTAGACCATAAGTAATTTATTTTGCTCTTCCAAAGAGGTCGGCTGTGTTCTGTCAGAAAGTTACTGAGGCCAAATTACGGCTCCGGAAAAAGCTACAGCTGTTCGAATGAGAAAATGGCCGATAGAAATTTAAGAATATATTGAATATATTGAATGTTGTGATACGATTTCCCGTGCCCCATCGAATTTTATGAGCTGCCTCCACATAACTCTATTTCTATGTGAAAAAAAGCTGATGCAATGAATACCGTATACATACGTCTTGTAGCCTGCAGCTTTGACGTTTTAAAATGTTTCTCTAATGAAATGTATATAACTGAAATAAAACAACTGACTCATGGTTTACGAGTCCAGATAAGTGTTCAACCCAGCTCCCTGTGATTTCTGTTATTTTCTAAATAGAGCAGAAGACTTCTTGGAAAGCCAAGGAGCTGATACAGAGCTCCAAGTCCCATAATCTTGCTTCATAAATGGTAAAGCTTCTTGCTGTCATTTTCATCAGCAGCAGCTTGAAAATCACGAGCAAGATCCTCCTACGAAGTGTTCTGCATCTTCATGAGAGATCGCTGCAGTAGTGATTTTACACTGATATAGTGTGCATGTGCTAGATTTCGCTGCACAGCTGAAAGTCCTCTGTGCAGTAATGCTTTGTGGGTAGGGTGCATTACAACTGATAGTCGCTGAACTTCAGCATCGTTTTCATTAAACTAGTCTCTGTGTTGTATATCTCTGTGTTTCAGCGGTACATTCAAGGACCTGGTATCGAAAATCTTCCCATACTCTAGTATTTTCAATGCTGGACAACCGAGCCGGAAGCTCTTTCTTCAGTAGAGCATCATATATCTTGTAGACATTCACACGCTAAGGAATGCTGACGGGCCCTCTTCTCTCTTTCGCTCTAATCATCATCTAGAACTTTGTTCGCACCATGCTGTGTTCTATCCAGAGTTCCGATCCATGAAAGGATGTGATATTACAAATGTCACAGATGTCACGCTTGCGGATGATGACATAATCCAGCCAGTGCCGAACTTTAGACTATGGATGCATCCACTTTGTTGTGCGATCGCCTTTGAGGATAAAATAAGTGAGGACGATGGAAAATCGTCGTTTATCGTAAAGTTCCAGCAGCATGAGACCATTGCTATTCATTTTCCCTAAACGAAAACGTCCTAGAGAGTTCCATGTCTGTCAGTCTGCACCAACTCTGGCATTGAAATCTCCAGTAAAATGTCTTTATCAGAATTGTGGATGTTCCTAAGTATGGCTCTCAGCTAGGTATAAAATATAGTTTTATCTTCATCACAACCAGACAGAATAGGTGTATAGGCACATATTAGAGCTGCAAACCGCCAACATTTAAGGTGCAATCGTAGAGTTATTAGACATTCATTTATAAAAGCAGGAAGCTTCTTCAACTACTTAACGATATCACATCGAACTGCAAAGCCAATACCGGCCTCTCTATACTTCTCCTTCTCCCTTCCAAAATAAGTGTATGCAGCTCCTACTTCCTCAAGCTGACCATCACCTTCTAAATGCATCTATGAATGTGCAGCTATATCAATGTTATAGGGGTTCAGCTTGCGAGCAACAAGTGCAGTGCAACTTTCAGGCCGAGAATCACTTTTGTTATCCAGCAGAGTGTGCACATTCTAGCATGAAATGTTCAAGTTCCATTCAGATTTAGTAAATATATCCCATTGTTTTTCGAGTGTAGGGTGGCCATCCATCAGTCCCGCTAAACTGACCATATACAGAAAGACAGGTTGGAGCAAAGGTAATGGCCGATTTTTTAGAAAACATCTTTAAGAATGTCACAACATGTGAATTATACATTTTCCTTTCAGATTCTGATTGCATTAGCCATAATCTTGTGCTACATTTGCACCCATTTTCCTCACATTTAATGATCGCAAATGCAAGCACAACGGCAATGTCTTTTCAGAGAGTTTATGGAGATAATGTAGTGTGCGGTAGAAGTTGCAGGAGATAGTTTTCTCGTTTCAGAAGTGGGGATTTGAGTTTGAAAGACAGGCCAAAATATGGTCGTTCAAAACAACTTGATTACGAAGAGGCGAAAGCTGTTGTCACAGAAGATCCAACCGATAGTTATAGAAAACTTTGACGAACAGATTAACGTAGCCTATATAATTGTTCTGTGTCAACAGAAAATGATCGGAAAGGTTTTAATGGTTGGAAAATGGGTCCCGAACGAACTGTCTCCAGAGAATCTGCAACAGCGTGTTGCTTGTTGTCTTTCATTGCTTTCAGGACACCTGAAAGAACGATTTTTAGGAAGGCTTGTTACAGGTGATGAGAATTGGATCCTTTGCCATAACTTTAAACGCCGCCGATCGTGGATCAGTTGAGGAGGGACATTTATTCAATAACCATGAAGAGGTCTTCATCAAAGGAAGATCATGTTGAGTGAATGGTGGGATATTGAAGGAATTGTCCATTACGAAGTTAGGTAAACACCGCTAATCTCATTGTTTGAAAGCTAATGCTCGTCCTCAGTCAACACGACTGACCAAAGATCTCTTGGAAGAGATTGGGTGGGAAATTTTGCTTCATCTTCCCTATTCTCCAGACCTTGCTTCTTCCATTTATCACTTCTTTAGAGGATTACGGAATCATTTGAATGGTCTTAGTTTGACATCAAGAGAAGAGGTTGAAAATGAGTTGGATTCACATTTCGCATCAAAACTTAAACAATTTCACAAGCGTGGCATTTATAAGCCTGTTTACAGATGGAATTAAGTTCTAGAAAGCAATGGAAATACTGTCTGAATCATAGGCTTCTTCATTTCCAGTAGACACCTGAAAATCGTCCATCACCTTTACACCAGCTTCATATATATTCAGGTATATATATATATATATATATACCTGAATATATATGAAGCTGGTGTAAAGGTGATGGACGATTTTCATATATATATATATATATATATATATATATATATATATATATATATATATATATATATATATATATATATATATATATATATATAACAATTTCCTTTTCTCTTTCGACTCATCTGTTTCTTATTTATCAACGTCTACATATAACTTTCTTTCTCCTCATCCTCCGCTCTTGTTATCAAAAACTGCTTATTTTTTACATCATCATCATCATCATCATCGTCGTCGTCGTCGTCATCATCATCATCATCATCATCGTCGTCGTCGTCGTCATCATCATCATCATCATCATCATCATCATCATCATCAACAGTGATAGCACAACCACACCAACACCACCAACCGCCGTATAATTAAACGCCATTATCATGATTAGCATAATCTTCATCACTCATCATCTCCTTTATCGTCATATTTTTTGCACATCATTATCATCATCTCTTTCATCAAATTCCTCAACTCCGTCTTCGTGTTCTCATCTTCCTGCATCTAATTCCTTCGACATACTAAAACATTTAAGATTAGTCTCTCAACAGCAACATATCACACGTGAGGAGACCACTTTTTCATTTGGTGCTAGCTGCAGTCAGTTCGAAAACTGAATGAGCTTGAATTCACAAACACAAGCATATAGTTATGTATTATTGGGTATCACAAAACATATATACACACACACAAACAAACAAGCTCACTCAAATATATGCATACATACATATATATATGTGTGTGTGCGTGTGTGTGTGTGCGCGCGTGTGCGTCTGTGTGCGTGCGTGTGTGTGTATGTATATATTTGTGTGTGTGTCGGTGCTTGTTCCCCTAAATCGCCTGATAAAAACGTTGGTGTATTTAAACCCACGTAACTTAGCGGTTCGGAATAAGGAATCGATAGAATAATTACTAGTCTTACAACGAATAAGTCCTAGGGTCGATGTTTTCGAATAAACGTGGTGCTGTTATATGGCCGCTATAAAATTGCTCAAAGAGCTAAATGAATAAATGAATGTACATATACGTTACATATGCATAAACAAATATATTTGTATATGTGTGTGCGTGTGTGTGCGTGTGTGTGTCCGTGTCTGTGTGTGTTCGTGTGTGTGTGTCTATCTCTCTGGTGATCTATCTACCTACATATCCGGCTATATATTGATAGATAATTTGATAGCGGGATAGAATGATAGATATATAGACGTCCCCTGTTTCAGTTTACACTTTTTTATCTTTTCCATATTTCTCCCTATCTACTCGTCTTTAATTTTCTTCGTTTTCTCATCCTCCTCTTTTATTATAGCTTTTTTTTTTACTTTCTATATCAGCGTCCTTCTCCTCATCATGATCACAAGGATTAGCTGCAGTCTCAATAATCATCATCATCATCATCATCCTCGTCGTTGTTGTAGTTGACATCATCATCATCGTCATGACCATCATCCTGATGAGCATCATCGTCATCTTCACCATCATTATCATCGTTATCACTCATAAACCAGAGCTGCATTGCGAGCAGACCGAAACAACTTCACCACCACTAAATCCGTCACCACAAATGCCATCATCATAATCATTATTGCTTTCATCATCACTTAACACTATTACATCCCTCATTATTATTTTCATCACATTCTTAACTCATCATTTTCATAGTCATGTTCAATTAATTCTTTCACTTATATTTATATTACTTCTATTTCTGCATCTAATTTGTTGGACGTAATATTTGAAATTTATGATACATCTCTTCTGATTTTCAGATTTCTAAACAATAATAAAATCGTCAGAATCAAAAATGGGTGGTTTGCAAATCTTCCAGCCTTAAGACGTTTGTAAGTTGGACCAGTTTTGCTGATACTTTTTCCTTGACTATATATTTTCACATACTTAATATCTTGCCATAATACTTACTTAACATTCGTTTGCCCCTCTGTGACTCACATTCTCTCTATATATGTGTATGTGAACATGTGTGCGACAATGTGCGTGATCATAAGTCTTTGGATTCTACATCATTGCTGTTTGGTATTTTGTGTAAATTGTGTGTATGGGCATGTGTATATTTGTGCATAAAATATGAAGAAAAATATATAGTCCTTTAATGTTTCGTCTTTGGCAGGAAATATTAAGCAGATCATAAAAAATATTTTACGAGGTCAAAACACGGTCACAAAAAAATTTGGTAGCGTTGCAATGTGAAAATGGCTGCAAGATGTTTAACAAGTTTGTACAAATGTATATGCTGATTGGTCTTACAAAGCACAAACACCAACATTGAATAAATGAATGGATACAAAAGAAAATCAAGATGTTGCTATTTGGAAAGAAGAGAAAGAAGATAGCACTTTCGATATAGCACAAAGATACTTAAGTCATGTATACAGGCTGTTAAAATGTACTTCCGAACAGCAGGTAAGATGATCGGCCCTTCTCTGAGCATATTGTTCAAGTAGATAAAACAGACTTATACTGTAGTAATACTGCACAATAAGTGACGTAATTTCAATCCAGGGAATAATAATAATAATAATAATAATAATAATAATAATAATAATAATAATATTAATATTAATAATAACAACAACAACAATAATAATAATAAGAATATTAATAATAATAATAATAATAATAATAATAATAATAATAATAATAATAATAATAATAATAATAATAATAATAATACGGAAAAACAGTCAGCCACCTTCTATATATGGAATCTCAAGACAAAAACAATACCTGTTGTCATAGGTGCCCAAGGAATGATAGTAAAAGGGGCGATTCATATATCAGGAAACCCTAAAGTGGCAGAAATTCAAAAGAGAGATTTTTATGGAAACTGCCCATAAACTACGTAACATACTGTCTATGTAATTTCAAATCTTAATACTAACTCATGATTTTCGTGTTTCCTTAAACATTCTCTAGGACATTTCTATGTGCAAAACCAAATATATGATACCCTAGGCATAACACAAATATGAAACTCTAACTTGTAGTATCTTGAGGTCTCTGGGGGAGATTTGGAACCTGCTTGTACAAAAACAAAGCAAAAGTCAATCAGATAATAATAATAATAATAATAAATAATAATAATAAATAATAATAAAAGAGGTCACCCAGACACTGCAAAGACTAAGCAACTGGAAGGCACCTGGACACGATAAGATCCCCAATTTCTGGTTAAAACACCTGCCAGCAATGCATAAAAAGCTGGCAGAAAACTTTAACAACATAGTAGCAGATCCAGAGACAATGCCTGAATGGCTCACATAAGGGAAAACCATCTTAATCCCCAAATCCACGGAAACGGAGAAACCACAAAACTATAGACCTATAACCTGTCTCCCTACGATCTACAAAGCATTTACTGCAATAATATCGCAGAGATTGAGTAAATACCTGGAAAATAACAACCTGTCTCCAGAAGAGCAGAAGGGATGCTGCAAGTGCTCATACGGCTGTAAAGATCAATTATTGATCAATAAAGTCATAACTGAAGACAGCCACAGAAAGAAGAAAGGCCTCAGTATGGCCTGGGTGGACTACCAAAAGGCTTTCGACAATATTCCCCACACGTGGATTCTGGAAACTCTAGCCATAAACAAGGTGGCACCAATTATTATGAAATACATAAGGTACTGGATGAACAAATGGCAGACAGTGCTACAGCTCGAAACAAAAGAGGGACTTGTGAAAACGAAAGCCATCCCCATTAGAAGAGGAATATTCCAGGGAGATACGCTCTCTCCACTCCTGGTCTGTCTGGCACTCACACCTTTAACATAATTGCTAAATAGAACTGGATGCGGTTACAAATGCTATGGAAAAACATGAATAAATGAATGTACATATACATTACATATGCATAGACATATATATTTGTTTGTGTGTGTGTAGCTTTATCTCTCTGGCGATCTATCTACCTACATATCCGGCTATAGAGTGATAGATAAATTGATAGAGGGATAGAATGATAGATATATAGACGTCCCCTGTTTCAGTTTACTCTTTTCTATCTTTTCCATATTTCTCCCTATCTACTCGTCTTTAATTTTCTTCGTTTTCTCATCCTCCTCTTTTATTATAGCTTTTTTTTACTTTCTATATCAGCGTCCTCCACCTCATCATGATCACAAGGATTAGCTGCAGTCTCAACAATAATAATAATCATCATCATCATCATCATTATCATCATCATTATCATCCTCATCATCATCATCATCATCATCATCCTCGTCGTTGTTGTAGTTGACATCATCATCATCGTGATGAGCATCATCGTCATCTTCACCATCATTATCATCGTTATCACTCATAAACCAGAGCTGCATTGCGAGCAGACCGAAACAACTTCACCACCTCTAAATCCGTCACCACCAATGTCATCATCATAATCATTATTGCTTTCATCATCACTTAACATTATTATATCCCTCATCATTATTTTAATCACATTCTTAACTCATCATTTTCATAATCATATTCACTTAATTCTTTCACTTATATTTATATTACTTCTATTTCTGCATCTAATTTGCTGGACGTAGTATTTGAAATTTATGACAAATCCCTTCTCTTTTTCAGAAGTCTAAAGAATAATAAAATAGTCAAAATTGAAAGTGGGTGGTTTGCGAATCTTCCAGCCTTAAGACGTTTGTAAGTTGGACCAGTTTTGCTGATACTTTTTCCTTGACTATATATTTCCACATTCTTAATATCTTTCCATACTTCTTTGTTAACATTCGTTTGTCCCTCTATATCTCACATTCTCCCTATATATGTGTATGTGAATACCTGTGTGACAATGTGCGTCATTACAAGTCTTTGGATTCTACATCATCGCTGTTTGGTATTCTGTGTAAAGTGTGTGTATGGGCATGTGTATATTTGTGCATAAAATACGAAGAAAAATATATAGTCTTTCAATGTTTCGTCTTGGCCAGGTAATATTAAGCAGATCATAAAACATTTTACGAGGTGAAAAAACACGGTCAGAAGAACATTTGATAGTGTTGCAATGAGAAAATGGCTGCTAGATGTTTAACAAGTTTGTACAAATGTATATGCTGATTGGTCTTACCAAGCGCAAACACCAACATTGATTAAATACATGGATACGAAAGAAAATCAAAATGTTGCTATTTGGAAAGAAGAGAAAGGAGAGAACACTTGAGATATAGCACAAATATACTTAAGTCATGTATACAGTCTGTTAAAATGTACTTCCGAACAGCAGGTAAGATGATCGGCTCTTCTCTGAGCATATTGTTTAAGTAGCAGAAACAGACTTATGCTGTAGTAATACTGCACTATGAAATCACTGGCGAGCGAAAAGTGGTTGGCAATATAAATGTTTATAATAGTCGACACAATTTCAAAGTAGGGAATACTACTACTACTACTAATAATAATAATAATAATAATAATAATAATAATAATAATAATAATAATGGTGATAATAATAATAATAATAATAATAATAATAATAATAATAATGATAATAACAATATTATTAACAACAAAAACACAACAACAATGATAATAATAATAATTATTATTATTATAACAATAATTATAATGATAATAATGATAATAATAATGATAATAATAATAATATTAATAATTATAATAATAATAATAATAACAATAATAATAATAATAACAATAACAATAATAATAATAATAATAACAATAATAATAATAATAATAATAATAATAATAATAATAATAATAATAATAATAATGATAATAATAATAATAATAATAATAATAATAATAATAATAAGTGGTTGTTAAGCAATACGGTGATTTCATCAGGACGCAATTTGGCCTCGATAAATGCGCAAAAGCTACCTTAATCAAAATGAAAATGCCAGAAACATTCAATGATAATTTTGACGAGCAGATGTATGGCTAAAGTATTGATCGGTTCGATCCTGCTTCTGGAATTTTTCTCTGTCTTACGTATTGTATTTATCCTGCGATAAATTTTTTTCTGAACCTTTCCATCATGATGGAATATTTGATTCCGTTCCCTTCAAATACCCCTAGGTATTTGTAGCTCTCCGCTGGTTCTAACACTTCTAATGACATTCTGCTGGACAAGCTTAACATTAGATGTTTCTGTCATTTTTTTCTTTGATAAAGATAGCTTTTGTACATTTATCCTGACCAAATTGCATCCTGGTGTCATCACTGAATCGTTTATCAATCGTTAGTAAGTCCTGTTGTAGTTGGTCAGATTGCATCGTGGTGTTAGCACTGAATCGTTTAACAATCCTTACTAACCCTTGTAGTTGTTAGTCAAAGCCCTGTAGCTGTTGGTCAAATGCTTGTAGTTGTTGTTCAAAACCCCGTAATTTTTGGTGAAAGCCCTGTCATCGTTGTTGAAAGCCCTGCAGTTGTTGAAGAAATCCCTGTCGTTGTTTGTCAAAGTCCTATATTTGTTGCTCAAAACGCCGTAGTTTTAGTTCAAAGCTCTGTCGTTGTGGGCCAAAGCCCTTTTATTGTTGCTAAAATGCACTGTCGTTGTTGAAGAAATCCCTGCCGTTGTTGGTCAAAGCCCTGTCGTTGTTAATCAAAACTCTGTAGTTTTTGTCAAAGCCCTTTTGTTATTGGTGAAAGGCATGACGTTGGTAAAATCCCTGTCGTTGTTGTTTAAAGCCTTGTAGGTTTTGGGCATTATTATTATTATTATTATTATTATTATTATTATTATTATTATTATTATTATTATTATTATTATTATTATTTATATTATTATCATCATTGACTGAGAGAGCAGTGCATGCCATCAAAGTGACACTGGGGTAAAATATACCGTCTGATAAGGGTACACCAAGCACATGCAACCCAACCAACTGTGCGCGACATGGTGATCTCGTATCAAGATAAACAGCGCATGACTTCGCAGGTGGGGCCCAGTTAGAATTTTCTTCAGTTCGAGTAGCCTATCCCGCTCAAAAGGTCCCTAAATAAGGTTTGTTTACGGATGTTGAGAAAAAATACCCATGTTTCCAAAGGTGAATTATTCAAACACTAAAGAATTCCTCGCCACAAATGGCTATGGTGCTCCCCCCATTACTTCTGCTCATGATCAGAGATGCACATATGGTCAGCCACCAAGGAACATACTCAACTGGTTAAGGTCAAACAAATCTGTGATATTGAGCAGAATATTTGCAATAGCCCATCTTTTATACCAAGACAAAACAAAGTGCATGATAACACTTCCAATCGATTAAGATCAGAAGTCATGAGAGCCACTGCCTGGTACTGCATCCGGGCAATTATTATTATTATTATTATTATTATTATTATTATTATTAGTAGTAGTAGTAGTAGTAGTAGTAGTAGTAGTAGTAGTAGTAGTAGTAGTAGTATTAGTAGTAGTATTAGTAGTATTAGTATTAGTAGTAGTAGTAGTAGTAGTAGTAGTAGTAGTAGTATTGTTCAGTAGTTTTATATTTATAACTTGCTTTCACTTCACTACCGAGTGCAGCTCTGTGCGCCTTGGGTATGTGCTGTGGTTTGCTGTGGTGCTCTTATGTTTACTGTATTGAAAGTGTTTTGGGTAGGATGTGTGCAGTGCCCAGTAGTGCAATTTTCTGTATGTTAGATATATTTGTAAGTCCTTGGTGTTTTTGTTATGTATTTGTCTGAATATTTTTTTAATTATACCTAAGGCACCTACTATGATAGGAATTGTTTCTGTTTTTAGATTCCACATTCGAGTTACCTCTATTTCCAGGACTTTGTATTTTGAAAGTTTTTCCATTTCTTTTAGAGAGACGTTGTCATCTGCTGGTATTGATACATCAATTAGAAAGCATTTTTTTCTTCATGATCTTTGACAACTATATCTGGTCTATTGGACTTAATTTCTCTATGTGTGTGTATTGGCATATCCCAGAGTATGGTTGCTTTCTCGTTTTCTGTTACCTTTTCTGTCGTGTGTTTAAACCATCTTTTTTTCTGTTGTTATTCCATAGTGTTGGCATAGCTTCCAGTGTATATAGGTCCCAGCGCTGTCGTGTCTGTTAATATATTCCTTCTTAGCCAGGACTAGGCAGCCAGAGATAATATGATTTATTGTTTCTTATCCATCTCCACATACTTGTTATATTTCTTTTCATCATGTGTTTTTGGTAATTTCTGGTGGGGGGGCTTTGGTCTTGTGCAGTAATTAAAAATCCTTCAGGCTCTGCTTTGCATCCTGAGCTGCTCAACCATTGCTGGGATTTTTCTCTGTCTATTTCTTTCGCATTTTGTTTAGCCCGGTATTTACCATGTAGGGGCTTTTCTTGCCATCGTTTTATCATGGTCCGTTGCTGTTCTAGTTTTAGTTTGGATTTCATTTGTTTTATAGCTTTTGTTGTTTCTTCTTCTTCTTCTTCGTATTTGTTAGGTATTATGATTTCTTGTTTGTATTTGTCAGCTTCCTTAAATACTGAAAACAGTTATTTGTTTTGCTCGTGTTTTGTGGCTATTTGTATTAGTTTTCCTTGCTTCTGGAGTAGGTATTTTTGCAGTCCTGTGGTGGTTATTTCATAATAGTTTTCCAGCTGTATAAGACCCCTGCCACCTTCTGTGCGTTGTATATATAGCCTTTCTATGTCAGATTTTGAGTGGTGCATCCTATATCCTGTCATGTTTCTTGTTTTCCTGTCTATTTTAGATAGTTCATTTAGTGTCCAGTTAAGAATATTGTAGCTGTAACTTATAACTGGGACTGCTAAAGTGTTTATGCCTATTTTCTTGTTTTTAGCATTGAGCTCTGTTTTTAGTATTGATCTAACTCGATTATCACTCGGGCGTGAATGACTATCTGTTGGAATATATCTGTTGTAGTGTATTTCCAGCTCCTGTGTTTCGGGAGGTCTTGTACAAATACAAAGCAAAAGCCAACCATAGAGTGATAATAATGACGATGATGATGATGATGATGATGATGATGATGATGATGATGATGATGATGATGATGATGTTGTTGATGATGGTCATAATCATGATCATGATGATTATGATGATCATGATGATGATGATGATGATGATACGAATAAATGCCCTGATGCAGTACCAGGAAGTGGCTCTCATGGCTTTTGATCTTAACTGATTGGAAGTGTTAACATGCACATTGTTTTGTCTTGATATAAAAGTTGGGATACAGCAAATATTCTGCTCAATATCACATACATGCTTGTCAGTTGTTTGACCTCAACCAGTTGAGCATGTCCTTTGGTGGCTGACGATATGTGTATCTCTGATCATGCGCAGAAGTAGTGGCAGAGCATCATAGCCATGTCTTGAGAGGAATTCATTTGGGTATGAATACTTAAATGCCGGAAACATGGGTGTTTCCTTAAACATACTTCAGTAACTCTTACTCAGGCCTCTTTTGAGTGGGATATACACGCCATAACAAAAACAACATCAACATTAACATCAGCAGCAGCAGCAACAGCATCATCATCAACAACAACAACAACAATAACAACAACAACAACAATAATAATACTAATAATAATAATAATAATAATAATAATAATAATAATAATAATAATAATAATAAGCCTCCCCACAAGAAATTATCAAACTGTGGCTGCGCAGTACTGGCTGAAAAGGAATATATTCACAGACACGACAGAGTTGGGACCAATATACACTGGAAGTTATGCCAACACTATGGAATAACAACAGAAAAAGATGGTATAGACAAATCCCAGAAAATGACAGAAAAATGAGAAAGTAACAATAGTCTAGGATATGCCAATAAACACAGAGAAATACTAACATCCCGGATATAGTTGTCTAAGACCACGTAGAGAAAAAATGCTTTCTAATCGATGTATCAATACAAAGAAAGCAGAAACTTTCAAAAAGATCTGGAAATAGAGTAACAGCACTGCTAGGCACCACACAAATCCTACGAAAATCACTTTCAATAGATTGAAAATAAGAGCACCGCAACAAACTACATCACATGCACAAGGCACATAGATCTGCCTTCGGTAGTGCAGTGAAACCACGTGATTAAAATAAGACTACTGAATAATAATTATGATGATGATAATGATAATAATAATAATAATAATAATAATAATAATAATAATAATAATAATAATAATAATAATAATAATAATAATAATAATAATAATAATGTGTAGCGCTCAAGGAAAAAGCTTTTAGAACAAGCCACTCGAATATCACATTGAAATAAGCACTGACTCTCCTCAGTGTATGATGTACTCTGAGAAGGCAGAATGTGTAAGCCATATTGTGAGTGAGTGTTGTAAGCTTGCACAACACGAATATAAAAAGAGACACAACAATGTGGCCAGATATGTCCGCTGGATGTTGTGCGGTTAAGTAGACGTGGAGAAATACGAATAATGGTATGAACACAAATCAGAGGGAGTAATGGAAACGAGCATTTGAAAATAGTCTGGGATTTTAATATGCAGTGCGACGAAAATATAGACGCGAGGCGACCAGATATCTTACTTATCCATAACGATGAAAAGGAAGTTAAGATAAAAGATATTGCAATAGCAGACGATTCGAGGATGAAATGTAAGGAAACGGAAAATATTGAGAAATCCCAGTTACTGCGGTTATGGTGCATGAAGAAACTTATGGTGATACCAGTGGTAATTGTGGACTTAGGAACAGTTTCCAAGAGCTTTGAAAACACATTAAGAATATTGGATCTGCTGTCAAGTACGAGACTATCTAGAAAACAGCATTGTTGTGTACAGCTGGCTTTCCTATGAGAGTATTGTCTCTTTGAGTCACAGGAGAAGGCGCTACTTGAAACCATTGGTAATTTGTTGTTGCCTACTTTCAAGTAAAAATAAACGGTAATTAAGAAATATAGTGAGTCTTTCATAATGGACGATGATGATGATAATAATAATAATAATAATAATAATAATAATAATAATAATAATAATAATAATAATGATGATATTTCATTTTTATTGCAGTCATGGGTTACAAAACACGAAGAAGTAGAAGATAAAAGTAACTTGCGTGTAAACAATAATAAAAGATCAATTAACAACAAAACCGGTCAATAAATTGGAAACATACTAAGATTGTACAGGAAACTCCATACGTAACGCAACTCCTTAACCATCATCATTTTTCACCGTACTAAACAGACTATAGGTGATACGTCAGCCTTCCTTGCCACATGAACCCACTTCCCAAACAATTGATTCGGAAGTTGGGCAGCACATCTATCTCAACCTTCGCATTCGTTTTCAAATAGTATTTAAAAAATTTATAAGGTCCTGAACGTCTTCCGCACAGCGCTAACCATTTCACTATAGCTCTTTCTCGTTCTTCTCCATATAAACGTTTCCAACACGTGATCATTTACTCTAAGTACCGGGAGGCTTTTGTAAATTACAGCGTCCGAGCTTTTGAAGATGAACCCAAAATCAGTGTCATTCAGGTCAGATATTGAGATCTTAGCTATTTTCATAGGAACACGCCTACTCATATTCATAGTGTATATCGGAATCTCTTATATGAAGAGTAATCAAATATCCCCAGAAAAATACCATATTGATAATGCCAGTATATAAAATTGCCCGGGAGACCTGACATGTCCATTTGTACTCCAAAGCGTGCAATTAATTCTTGGCTACGTTTATATTTTTGTATTGGATATGCACTGAGGAGAAAGAAACCATATACACTACGTACTACTATTACTATTATACGAGACTCAACGATCTATATTAAATGCTCACAGGGAACTGCTACGAACACGAAACGCCAATTACTAACAGATTTTAAATTTATAGTAATAAGTCAGTTCACATTTTAGTCACTGGCGTTAAATGTCTGAGCTTAAACCTTTCAAAACCCTTATAAACAATATCAGCCTATGTTGTTTAGTCACTCTTTTTTTAAATACAAACATTTCCACAGAATGTAAAACACTGAACTTTTTTTCGCTAAAAATATTATTAAAGATATTAATCACTTCATCAAAACCCAATTTCGCTGCCTTTCTCGGAAAAATAAAGATACAAAAGTTTTCGTGCCAAATGTTCTTTAAAGGGCTTGTGGCAACGGAAGACATGGACATTAGAAAAAGAATATTATCAAAGTTGAATCAAGATGTTGAACTAACTTAGCATAAATTGGCCGAGGAATGCCAACAAATAATTCACCTTCGAGAAGATACAAGAAAAACAAAAAAGAATAATAATAATAAGAAGAAAAATAATAATGATAATAATAATAATAATAATAGTGTACAAACGTGTAACGAAAGTATTCCAAAAAAGACAGATAAATGTGAAACCGTGATATGTTTGCAGAGATCTGAATTTTAGGAAGGATTTTCCCTTCAAAGCTAAAGAGTTTTAAGTGCAGTAAAATCCGGTACAGCTTGTCAATAAGCTGGTTGAAGAAAAATGTCAAAAATCAGAAACCGAAGAAAGTCTACTCAACAAAATTAAATTATAGCATAGAACACCGAAAATGCAATTAGATACCGGTTCAGGCGTATCGATAACTAGTACGTCAATATGGATTAAGATAGGAAAGCCGGTATACAAAAAATACCAAGATATTTCACGTTGTGTCGGGGCAACGAGTTCAATTCTTGGGCGAAATTTCGCCATAAATAAAACTTAAAGAAATGACGCGGAAAAATAAAATAATGGTATCTAAAAATACAATGAATCTGTTCAGCACAGATTTAATGGAAGAATTCGGCCTGTGGGATCCACCATTGAATACATTATGTAAGAAGGTGAACGTGTCACATTCCGTGTCAGATAATGCGTCGGAAAAATTGAATTTAAAATTAAAGAAGATATACCCCCTTGTCGTCTTGGAAGGAACTCGGAACGTGTGAACAAATCACAGTAAAATATGAGTTGAAAGAAAATATGGTTCCGGTGTTCAGACCGAAAAGGAACTAAAAAGATTGGAAAACATAGGGGTAATTGAAAAAGTAAAATACTCAGAGTAGGTGGCTCCTACTGTCTACATGGATAAAGAAAAACAAAATAAGAATACTGGACCAAACCAGAGTACTGGCCAAACTGGAGTACTGGACCAAACCTGACACCTAACATTTTTACCGGTCCGTCCGTCCATCGTCCAATGATGGTGTTGGGCGATATCGACTTGCCCCTCCATGTGCTGAGTTGCAAGCTGACCGACTTATTCCGGTTAATGTTTGCCCCTGTCACTGCCTCGTAACCCCTTAATGCCTTACCTACCCACGGTAAGTGTTCGATCCGGGATACGATGACGGTGATGTCGTCTGCATACACCAAAATCGATTTTCCACATCTTAGATCTCGCGGCATGCCTCTCTTAACCTCCAGCTTTCGCAGCAATACATTGAGGGACAAAACATGCAGAAGTGGGGAGAGAGGACATCCTTGCCATACCGAGCGCTCAATGCAGAACAGTTCCGAAACGATCGATTCGATGTTGCTCTCTAAATTGGTGATCCACCCAAGGAACGGCGAGCCAAACCCGACAGCCGCAAAGACCACCACTAGAAACTGATGGTCAACCCTATCAAACGCTTTAGATTAGTCAAAATGGATCATGGCTCTATCCTTCCAGGAAATCTATTTACCCTCTCTAAGGTACAGCGCATAAGGTAAAGACTGTCGTGAATTGACCTACGTGGTTTGTGCCTCTCAAATAAGTCCACCCACACTTTTTGATAATTCCCCGGCCAAAATATTCAGTTTTGCATTAAGCAGAGTGCAGGGCCTAAAATTACACCCCCCTTATTGTAGGCCTTTCTTTGCAGCGTCATAATCCCCCGGCTCACAGACTTGGGAATACAACTGTTCTGCTTCCTATTGGTATACACGCATGCAAGTAGGTGCCCAAACATGTCTGGCATAGTGTAATAGAGTTCGTATCGGCCTTTCACAGCTGGGATCGGCCTTTCACAGCTGGGATCGGCCTTTCACAGCTGGGATCAGCCTTTCACAGCATTCCGCTTCCCGCCCTGAGAGACGCGGCAAACCGACACGAGTCAGTGAGGTCCTCCCTACGCTCCGTCCCACCGCCACACCGACACTCCCGAACAACTGTGTGAAATATTCGTGAAACTCTTTGCACATCTCAGGTTTGTTTAATGAGTGCTCATGTTGGTCCCTCAAAAGTCTTATTATTACATTATTGCCACGTTGGGTGCCTAACACATGGGCCCATCTGGCAACGTTGATTCTCTGTTGTCCTATTGCACGCAACATACCCCTGACAAAGCGTTTTTTGTGCTTCGCTTTGAGATGTTGGTCGAGCGCCAACCGCACAGCTAAAACTCTAGCGCCTTAACTGAAGCTCATTCTATTCTATTCTATTACTAACTAGATCCTTACTAAATCAAATGGACGCAAATTTAATGACTCTTTTGAGGGCATACCACAATTTTTTGCTAATAATGGTACCAGTCAACGCCCTCATCACTAACTACGTAACCTGGTTCCTGCAGGCTTCATAGGCCAAAAGCGACCTGCTTAACTTCCAGTAACCTGGTTTCTGTCTACACATACTATCTAAGTCAAATCTGTAGGTTACAAATTGTGATCACTGTGATTGACAATATGATGTTGTGGACAACTATCTATGTTCTTATCTTTAATTCTAACAATATTCCTGTGTAGATAAGATCTGGAAGACCCATCGTTATTCGCCCATGTCCACAATGGAACGTCCTGGTGATCGAGTGTGAATCGGTCTGCCAGCTGAAAACGACTAAGAAGACCCTCTCATATCCGTTTCGAGCCAACACAATCTATGCGTGCGTCGCAGATTGTGTTAGATTCCCCTAACAACACTAAAGTGTTTGGACGTACCTAGAAAATTCTCTTGACTTCTGAAATAGTCAGACTTCCATGCTCCGCAAGAAGTGTAGACAACGACCAACTTGGAAGATTTACCGCTACTGTGCGTCACATCAAGGATTACTAACCTGCCCTCCAATTCTTATCTCTAAATTCTTATCTCTAAATCCAGATTTTTCCTAAGTAGAACTGCAACCCCTCCTTACACTCCAGGTTGGCAAGGAGAATTAAATTTCTCGTAGCAATTTAGCAGGGGTGAAAAAGCCTGCAGTCCACTCAGTCTTGTTTCAGTAGTATCTACTAAATCTATTCTATGCAACCCGATGTCGTCAAGGAGACACCTTTGCTGCCATTCCGACCCGAGGCCACGTATATTTATTCAACCTAAGTTTTCTTACATTTAGAGGAGACTGGAGGGTAATTCACCATCCACATTCCTTCCGTCGTTTTTTGGGGGGCGGGGGAAGGGTGAACATTTTTGTACAGGTTACTGGAATGCTCCAATATCTTCAGTGAATGAATGTTTTAAAAATGTATATCTAATAGATTTGATAGATCTCGATGGGAGGTGGAATGTTGGAGTAACGTGGTTCTTGGTTTGGTTTTCTCGATGAGAATTTTTCTGTTACTTGCATTGGTTCGTTATTGTTAGAGATTATGCCTATGATGCAGAATGCGTGTTAGGGGGTCCAGGGGTGGCGGGTTTGGGGTTTTCTGTGCTTGTGTTCGTATTATTGGCAATGGAAGCTGGGCGGGGCTCTAACATTTTCTGCTTTTTTGCGTGACGGTAGTCCAATCTATTTCCTGTTTTTTCTGAGCTTCAGACTCTGGCACCACTCTTTTAGTAGATTTGATTTGGGGTTTCCGCTATCATCTCTGTATCCATTGTGGTTCTATCGGATGGTGTGAGTGTCGTTTTGCGGTTGTTATAAGTGACGTTGGTGGAGAGCATCCTACGCTTATATGGCCCATTTGGCCACACTTACAGCTGCGCAGCTTTTGCCCCTCAACCATGAACTTAATTTGATGTCTTCACTAATTAAAGTTTAGTCCAGAATTTTTCCAGGTCGGTAGAGGCTGCTTGGAATACTTTATCTAATCCCTGCTCTTCCAGTTTTGCTGGTGAAATTTGGTTGCTTGAAGGATGGTAATCTTGTTTTCTAATCCGAGTATTAGAGCTGCCGTACGCCATGGAACATCAACTTCTGGCGGTACGTCTCCTAGCTTTATCTTGGAAGTACGTCCTCCAAGGTATGTTGCGGTTGAAACAACACGGCTGATGTGAACGTTGTTGTTGAATATTGCATGGCTTCCTCCGTTTGAAAATTATCTCCAATGTGATGAACTGACCTCCTCTTGTTATATATGTTGCATCCTGCCATATAGGTTGTAGACATTTCTCTATGGCCTCCTTTTAGGCCATATCAATCTTTTTGTTTTTTATCCAAAAAGGTTTTATATATCAAAGTTTTATGTGTGGTGTAGATGACTTACCCGGGCGGATTTAGTTTTACTTTCTGTCCCTCCCTCTTGAAGGCACTTGTACTTGGCTATTTCGTCTTTCTCGATACTAACATCTTCTCATGTGACACTAACGACCGGCGCAAAATTGAATGTTTTATTTTTCGTTTTCTTTTTATCCATGTCTTACATTTGAATAGTATCTCCCGGTAACAGCAATTCTTCAATTAAAACGTCGAGTCTCATGGCATCTCCTATGAATTCTTCCTCATTGGAATACCTGCTCATTGAAGAATATTAATAGATTTCTCACTTCAAACAAGGCGAAAATGTAACTTAGCGTTTGAGAATAAGAGACCGATAGAATAAGTACTAGTCTAACAACGAATAAGTCCTAGGTTTGATGTTTTCGAATAAACACCGTTCTCTAGCATGGCCTCTGTAAAATTGCTGAAAGAACTCAATGAATAAATGAATGTACTTATATGTTACATATACAGAACCATATATGCTTGTGCGTGTGTGTGTGTGTGTGTGTGTATGTGTGTGTGTGTGTGTGTGTGTGTGTGTGTTTGTGTATCTCTATCTCTCTGGCGATCTATCTACCTACATATCCAGCTATATATTGATAGATAAATAGATAGAAGGATAGAATAATAGATAGAAGGATTGAATATTAGATAGATAGATAGATAGATAGATAGATAGATAGATAGACGTCCCCCGTTTCTCCTTATCTACTCGTGTTTAATTTCTTCGTTTTCTCATCCTCCACTTTTATTATAGTTTTTTTTTACTTTCTATATCAGCGTCCTCTTCCTCATCATAATCACAAAGTTTAGCTCTAGCCTCCATTATAATGATAATCATCATCATCATCATCCTCGTCGTCATTGTAGTTGACATCTTCATCATCGTCATGATCACCATCGTCATCTTCACCATCATTATCATCCTTATCACTCATAAACCAGAGCTGCATTGCGAGCAGACCGGGACAACTTCACCACCACTAAATCTGTCACCACCAATGTCATCGTCATAATCATTATCGCCTGCATCATCACATAACATTACTACATCCCTCATCATTATATTCATTACATTCTTAACTCATCATTTACATTGTCATATTCACTTAATTCTTTCACTTATATTTATATTACTTCTATTTCTGCATCTAATTTGTTGGACGTAATATTTGAAATTTATGACACATCTCTTCTGTTTTTCAGATTTGTATCCAATAATAAAATCGTCAGAATTGAAAATGGGTCGTTTGCAAATCTTCCAGCCTTAAGACGTTTGTAAGTTTGACCAGTTTTGCTGATACTTTTTCTTTGACTATATATTTCCACATACTTAATATCTTGCCATAATACTTACTTAACATTCGTTTGTCCCTCTCTAAATCACATTCTCTCTATATATGTGTATGTGAACATCTGTGTGACAATGTGCTTGATCATATGTCTTTGGATTCTACATCATCGCTGTTTGGTATTTTGTGTAAAGTGTGTGTATGGGCATGTGTATATGTGTGCATGAATATGAAGAAAAATATATAGTCCTTTAATGTTTCGTCTTGGGCCGGAAGTATTAAGCAGATCATAACACATTTTACGAGGTGAAAAAACACGGTCAGAAGAACATTTGATAGTGTTGCAATGAGAAAATGGCTGCTAGATGTTTAACAAGTTTGTACAAATGTATATGCTGATTGGTCTTACCAAGCGCAAACACCAACATCGATTAAATACATGGATACAAAAGAAAATCAAGATGTTGCTATTTGGGAAGAAGAGAAAGAAGAGAGCACTTTCGATATAGCACAAAATTCTTTAGGTCATGTATACAGGCTGTTAAAATGTACTTCCGAACAGTAGGTAAGTTGATCGGCCCTTCTCTGGGCATATTGTTCAAGTAGCAGAAACAGACTTATGCTGTAGTAATACTGCACAATAAGCGACACAATTTCAAACCAGGGAATAATAATAATAATAATAATAATAATAATAATAATAATAATAATAATAATAATAATAATAAGTGGCTGTCAAGCAATACGGTGATTTCATCAGGATGCAATTTGGCCTCGATAAATGTGCAAAAGCTACATTTATCAAAATAAAGATGACAGAAACATCCAATGATAATTTTGACGAGCAGAATGTCATAAAGGAATTAGAACCAGTAAAGAGCTATAAATACCTAGGGGCATTTTAAGGGAACGAAATCAAACGTTCAGTGATGAAGGAAAGGAGAAGAAGGAAGACATTACCTGCCAAGAAAAGGGTGGCTGTGGACTTTTAGAACTGGAATTAACAATGAAGATTGCCACAATTGCCCGGCTGTTGAAATTTATCTCAAGCCATGTAATCAAGAACTCATGAAATCATGAAATCAAGAACTCATGAAATCATGAAATCAAGAACTCAGCAACAAAACAGGCAAATGAATATTTCAGTGAATTCAAAATACAAGAAATCCCAGAATGAGACGTACTAGAAGCAAGCACAGAAAAATCTAAGTGTATGAATACCCACGCTAAACCGGCTGCCTTACATTTTCTTACTGATAAATGGCAAGTGAAACCTCTCAAAGGCAAATACTCAGAGGTTCTAATAGTGTAGATGATGACAAAGCACTTACCCTTCAATAGTTAGTGTCTTCTGGTTTAAAATCAGAAGGAGAATGCTTTATCATAGCGGCCCAAGATCAATGTCTACCTACAAGAAACTACCAGTCCAAAATATTAAAGAACGGCACTAGCCCAACATGTGTATGTCAACAACAAAATGAAACCATTGATCATGTTGTCCCCATTTGCAGTCTTCTTGCCCCTACAGAGTATCTCAACAGGCATGATAGAGCTGCACAATACATTCACTGGGTAATTTGCCAAAACATGGAACTGTCTCATGATACAAACCGGTGGGAATACAAACCATCTCTAGTACTTGAAAATGATAACATCTCACTCCTCTGGAACTTCGCCATTCAAAGTGAGAGAAAGATAGATGCGAATAGGCCAGACATTATATTGAAAGACTTCAGACAAAAATCATGCCTCCTCATTTATGACTGTCCCAATCGACATAAATGTATCAGTGAAGACCTACTAAAAACTGAGCTATTATAAAGATCTTGAGATAGAAGTTGGCAAAATGTGGAATCTCAAGACTAAAGCAATACCTGTTGTCATAGGTGCCCACGCAATAATAGTAAAAGGGGTGATTCATATATCAGGAAACCCTAAAGTGGCAGAAATTCAAAAGAGAGTTTTGTTTATGGAAACTGCTCATAAACTACGTAACATACTGTCTATGTAATTTCAAATCTTAAAACTAATTCATAATTTTCTTGTTTTGTTAAACATTCTCTAGGACAATTCTATGTGCAAAACTAAATATATGATACCCTAGGCATAACACAAACATGAAACTCTAACTTGTAGTCCCTTGAGGTCTCTGGGGGAGATTTGGAACCTGCTTGTACAAAAACAAAGCAAAAGTCAATCAGATAATAATAATAATAATAATAATAATAATAATAATAATAATAATAATAATAATAATAATAGATACTAAAAACAGAGCTCAATGCTAAAACTGTCCCAGTTATAAGCTACAACTACATTATCCTTAACTGGACACTAAACGAACTATCTAAAATAGACAGGAAAACAAGAAAAATAATGACAGGATATAGGATGCACCACCCAAAATCTGATGTGGAACGGCTATATATACAACGCACAGAAGGTGACAGGGGTCTTATACAGCTGGAAAACTATTATAAAATGACCGCCATAGGACTGCAAAAAAATACCTACTCCAGAAACAAGGAAAACTAATACAATTAGCCACAAAACACGAGCAAATAAAAAAACTGTTTTCAGTATTTAAGGAACGTGATCATTTTCAAGTACTAGGGGTGGTTTGTGTTCCCACCAGTTTTTATCATGGGGCAATTCCAGGTTCTTGCATGTTACCCAGTGAATATATTGTGCAACTCTATCATGCCTGTTGAAATACTCTGTAGGCGCAAGCAGACTGCACATGGAGACAACATGACCGATGGTCTCATTTTGTTGTTGGCATATACGACATAATGGGGAGCTGCCGTTCTTTAATATGTTGGCCTGGAAGTTATTTGTAGGTAGGCATTGACTTTGGGCTCCTATGATAAACTCCTCTGTTTCTGATTTCAAGCCAGAGGCCATTAGCCATTGATGGGTAAGTGCTTTGTCAATATCTGCATTATTCGCTCTCTTTGAGTATTTGCCATTGAGAGGTTTACCATGCCATTTTTCAGTCATAATATCTAAGGCAGCAATTTTAGCACGGGTTTTCAAGCGCTTAGCTTTTTCTGCGTTTGTTCTAGTGCCTCTAATTCTTAAATTTGTTTGCAATTGGAATTCACTTTGATATTCCTTTGCCTGTTTTGTTACTGAGTAGGATGCTTTCTTGCTTTCAAGTTTTGAGACAAGTTTTAGCATCCAGTCCTCAGAGTTTTTCAGATAGGTGTCTAGGCCAATTGTGGCTACCTTCATTGTTAATGCCAGCTGTAGAAGTCCTCGGCCTCCCTCTTTTCTTGGCAGATAAAGACGTTCTATATCTGCCTTAGGGTGGTGCATTCTATGCATTGTCAACAGTTTTCCTATTTTTCTATCAACATTATATATTTCAGTAATTGACCCGTTAACGATATTGAAACTGTAAGTCACGACTGATATGGCTAGAGCATTGATCGCTTCGATCCTGTTTTTTGCGTTCAGCTCTGTCTTCAGTATTGCTCTCACCCTGCGATGAAATTCTCTTCGATTAGCGGTATTGTTTTAGTCTTCAGGTCCCATATTTTGACAGTTTCTATTTCAAGATCTTTATACTTGCTCAGTTTTTGGTAGGTCTTGACTGATACATTTATGTCGATTGAGACATTTATATCAATGAAAAGGCACAATTTTTGCCTGAATACATTCAATATAATGTCGGTGTATTTACATCTATCTTTCGCTCACTTTGAATGGTGAAGTTCCAGACGTATGAAATGTGGTCAATTTCAAGCACAGGAGCTGGTTTGTGTTCCCACAATTTTTTATCATGGGGCAATTGCAAGTTTTTTGCAAACTACCCAGTTGATATACTGTGCTGCTCTATCATACCTGTTAAGATACCCTGTGGGAGCAAAGGAACTGCAAATGGAGACACCATGATCAATGGTTTCATTTACACGACGTGTTGCACCACTGCCTTTCTTCAATATGTTGACCAGGTAGCTCCTTGTAGGTAGGATTTCATCTTGGGCTGTATGATTAATCCTCCTTTTCCTGATTTGAAGCTAGAAAACATTAACCATTGACACTAACTTCGGCATTTTTAGCTCTCTGGGTATTTACCATTGAGAGGTTTTTGTCATTTATCAGTAAGAATATCTAAGGCAGCTGTTTAACTATGGGTTTTCATTCGTTTAGTTTTTACTGTGCTTGTTTCCTGTACATCTAATTCTGGGGTTTGTTGTGTTTGGAATTCCTTTAGATATTTCTTCATTTGCTTTTGTTACTGAGTATGATGTTCTCTTGTTTTCGTACTTTAAAACGGGTTTTATCGTCCAATCATCAGATTTTTTCAGGTGTTTAGGCGAATTGTGAAAATCTTCATTGTTAATTTCAGTCGTGAAAGTATACGACTACGCTCTTTTCTTGGCAGGTAAAGTCTGTCTATATCTGCCTTAGGGTGGTACATTCTATGTATTGTAAACAATGTCAAAACTTGTCCATATTGAAACTGTACCTCAAGACCAATATGGCTAAAGTATAGATCTCTTCAATCTTCTTTCTTGCATTCAGCTCTGTCTTCAGAATTGCACTTACCCTGCGATAACATTTTCTTCTGATCCTTTCCATCATCATTGAATGTTTGATTCTATCACATTCAAATACCTCGAAGTATTTGTACCCATCGGCTGGTTCTAACTCTTTTACGACATTTTTTGGTCAAGATTATCGTTGGATGTTTATATCATTTTTCTTTTGATTAATGTAGCTTTTGCACATTTGTCGAGGCCAAATTTCATTCTGATGTCATTCCTGAATTGTTTAACAATTGGTAATAACCCAGTAGTTGGTCATTTTTTGCAACGAGCTTTAAATCATCCATGTTTAAGATATGATTTATATTTATATGAAACATTTTATATTGTACAACCTTGAGCAATATCGAGAGAGGTATTAAGGTTATGCACAAGAGGAGCGGTGATAGACGGTCGGCTTGGAAAATGCCAAATGAAATTCTTACAGCTTTGAGGGATTCATTGTCACTATTCAAAGTAAGTGTGGTTCTCCATGATCTCATACTTACAGACATGAAGTTTCGCAGTGTAGGCGCTATGTTATAAATTTGCAGACATTACTTAATCCAGCTAAGTGGTAGACTATCAAAAGCGTTTTTATAGTCTAACCAGGCTATCGACGAATTCTTGTGTTGTTATTGACAATCTTCTTAATTACTTACAGGGGTTGGGCAAAATAAGGGAACACCTTTAAATTTCAAACAAATAAACTTTCATATGGTGCTGCTCCCGGCGAACAGTTTTTGTGGAAACTAGGTTCTGCAATAATTTTGGGAGCTGTACTCTTGTGATTCTTTCTAACAATTCGAGTAAGAGTCCGGCAGTCTAACAATTTGACATCTTTGAAATTCCGATAGATCTATCATTTTAATTAATTTTAATTACCTTTTTTTGATGATATCTAAAAAGAAACATAAATTTTAAGAAAACATATTAACCAACACTACTAATAAATAAAAAGACAAAATATATATATGCGTTTGACAGTTTATGGGTCTATAATGTTTTGGTTCATTTGTTTCTTCATTTTTTGGTAGTGGGAATGTAACACTATTAACTAACCAATAGGGAACCATACTAGGTTATTGCAAAACATTGTAGTAAAGTGTTATTAGCAGTGCATCATTCTCTGGGAAGGCATTCAAACAGAACTTAAGAATTTTATCTTACCCTGGAGACTTCCATTTGTTTGATTTCCTGAGACTCTCCCGCCTTTTCTTTTCTATGGAGTCTAAGTCAGCAGATATTCTATCAATTCAAGAGACCTTTTTATTGTATGTTTTCTCATTCCCAATTTTTATTCCAAAATGCATGCACTTCTATGAGAGAAGAGACTTTACTGTATCTGGTATTTTCCCTATCCCCCTGCAAAATGTTTTTGGGTTATTTTTTAACATTTCGTCCTTGAAGAATCTCACGCTCCCTTCATACCATGCTCTGCGGGCAGCTGTAGCACATACTTTTTGCTTAATAATCTCTTTGGTGGGAACGATTTGAACTATGGTTTTTATATTCTACTTTTCCATTAATTTTCGATATTAAGTCTTAAGAACTTATTATTTCCCCTTGACCAATTTTCATTATTTATCTTTTGGTCATTTGATGACGGGCGTGGATGTCCATCTGTTGTAATATGTCGGTTGTAGGGTATTTCCAGCTCGTGTGTTTCGGGAGGTCTTGTACAAATACATGTCAACTATATAATGATAATAATGACGATGATGATGATGTTGTTGATGATGGTCATAATCATGATCATGATGATTATGATGATCATGATGATGATGATCATGATGATACGAATAAATGCCCTGATGCAGTACCAGGAAGTGGCTCTCATGGCTTTTGATCTTAACTGATTGGAAGTGTTAACATGCACATTGTTTTGTCTTGATATAAAAGTTGGGATACAGCAAATATTCTGCCCAATATCACATACATGCTTGTCAGTTGTTTGACCTCAACCAGTTTATCATATGTTGAAAGGAATTCGTTTCGGTGTGAATAATTAAACGCCGGACACATGGGTGTTTCCTTAAACACCCTGCAGTAACTCTTACTCAGGACCCTTTTGAGTGGGATATGCTACTCAACCTGAAGAAAATTCTAACTGGGTAACATCAACAAGGTCATGCGCTGTTCAACATGTTGCACACGTATGGTTGTGATGCATATAAGAGGTGTACACATATAAAACTTTTAGTCATGATGGGTATATTGGGCTTCATATACTTGTACCCCAATGCTACTTTGATGGCATGAGTTACTCTTTCACTCCATAACAACAGCAATAGCAACAACAACAACAACAACAGTAACAATAATAATAATAATAATAATAATGATAATAATAATAATAATAATAATAATAATAATAATAATAATAATAATAATAATAATAATAAGAAGAAGAAGAAGAAGAAGAAGAAGAAGAAGAAGAAGAAGAAGAAGAAGAAGAACAACAACAACAACAACAACAACAAGAATAAAGCCCGGATGCAGTATCAGGCAGTGGCTCTTATGGCTGCTGATCTTAATTGTTTGGAAGTGTTATCATGTATATTGTTTTGTCTTGGTATAAAAGATGGGCAACAGCAAATATTCTGCTTAATACCACAGCTTTGCTTGTCAGTTGTTTGACCTTAAAAGTTGAGCATGTCCCTTGGTGGCTGACGATATGTGCATCTCTGATCACAAGCAGGAGTAGCGGGGGAGCATCATAGCCATGTGTTGAGAGGAATTCCTTGGGGGTTGAATAATTCACCTTTGGAAACATGGGTGTTTTGCTCAACATCCTTAAACAAACCTTATTCAGGGACCTTTTGAGCAGAACGGTCTACTAGAACTGAAGGAAATTTTAATTGGGCCCCACCTGCGAAGTCATGCGCTGTTTATCTTGATATGAGATCACTATGTCGCGCACATATGGTTCTGATGCATGTGCCTGGTGTACCCTTATCAGACGGGTAGTCACGACGGTTATGTTGGGTTTCGTGTATTTTACCCCAGTGTAACTTTGATGGCATGCACTGATCTCTCATTCAATAATAAAAATAATAATAATAATAATAATAATAATAATAATAATAATAATAATAATAATAATAATAATAATAATAATAATAATAATAATAAGCCTCCCCACCAGAAATTATCAAACTCTAGCTGCCCTGTACTGGCTGAGAAGGAATATATTCACAGACACGACAGAGTTGGGACCAATATACACTGGAAGCTATGCCATCACTATGGAATAACAACAGAAAAAAGATGGTTTAGACACATGCTAGAAAGTGACACAAAAATGAGTAAGCAACAATAGTCTGAGGATATGCCAATAAACACAGAGAAATACTAACACCCCGCATATAGTTGTCTAGGACCACGTAGTGAAGAAATGCTTTCTAATCGATGTATCAATACAAACAAAGGAGAAACTTTGAGAAAGATCTGGAAATAGAGTAACAACACTACTACGCACCACACACGTCCTACGAAAATCACTTTCAATAAAGCGAAAATAAGAGCAGCGAAACAAACTACATCACATGCGCAAGGCGCACAGATCTACGTCCGGTAGTGCAGTGAAAGCACGTGATTAAAATAAGACTACTGAATAAGCAAATATTCTGCTCAATACCGCAGATTTGTTTGTCAGTTGTTTTACCTTAACCAGTTGAGCATGGCTTGTCAGAAGCAAAAGTAGTGGGGGACCATCATAGCCATGCGTTGAGAGGAATTCTTTGGACTTTGAATAATTCACCTCTGGAAATATGCATGTTTCCTTCAACATCCTTAAACAACCCTTATTTAAGGACCATTTGATTGGGATGGGCTATTCGACCTGAAAAAAATTCTAATTCGGCCCCACCTGCGAGGTCATGCGCTGTTTATCTTCATATGAGATCAACATATCGCGTGCTCATGGTTGTGATGCATGTGCCTGGTGTACCCTTATCAGACGAGTAGTCATGATTGGTATACTGGGCTCCGTATATTTTACCCCAGTTTCACTTTCATGGCATACACTGCTCTCTTAATCAATGATAATAATAATAATAATAATAATAATAATAATAATAATAATAATAATAATAATAATAATAATAATTATAAGAGACTACACCGGGGATGCATAACATGTGAGAACGATAAATCACTCCTCCGAAATTTATCCAAAAACATCGGAAATAAAGACATCGCATGGAGCCAAAAATAGCTGACAAAGGGTTGGATTATATCCGAGCAAGTAATACTCATTGAAATTTATTTCTATCTTTCCAAATATAATGATGTATTTTAACTTGATACCTCCACTACCCGCACGGCGATCGTAAACACACGTGTTACATCAAAATCAGACCATCTTCGAACCCCAAAACACCATGTACAAAAAAATTACAAACAGATTAAATACCACCGGTATTATTCCACCCAAAAATAACAACCGAGAAGTGCGTACTGTAAGCTAATTACGAAAAAAGGACGAAGATCTGAACGTGCAAAACAATCTGACAGCAGAAATGAACGAACAAGTACCATACGAAAACGACGACCGTCAAAATAAAGGGCCGGGCGTTGTTCCTCATGTCCCGCAAACAAAACCAACACGGCATAAATGGACACGTGAGGAATACATTTCGATCCTACACGCCTATTTCACAGCAGTGCTCTACCCAAAAAACGAAAACGCAACAACACATACATATAAAATATGGAAGAAAAATAATCTAAATAAAGACCTCGATAAAACAATGAACCCTAACAAACTAGCTAACATAAGAAGATATATTCTAAAAGCAAAAAAAATATCAGAAATAAAAATAGAGCAATTGAAAGGAAAAATACATCATGAAAATCTAGATAGTAGTCACACAGCAATGCCAAATAATAATATAAACACTGAGAAAGCAAAACACGAGGACAAACGTAACATTTCCGATAAAAACGAAGTAAACAAAAAACAACAAACCCAGACCGTTGAGATGTATAATAATGTACACAAAGTACCAATCCAGAACACCAGAGACAAGCATATGAATGAAAAGGAAGGCAAAACAAATCTAAAGCCTGGGAATAACGAAGGGAAGCCTAATAATTACGATACTATGAAAATGAAAATAACCGAAGAACTGAAAACCACAGATCTTAGAATGGACCACAGATTATATCTCTCAAAAAACAAAATAGACAATAAAACAACATCAATAATAAATAGTATAAACCTGGCCGTCACGGAACTAACAACCACAGAAACAACAGGCAATATCACTGAGCTAAATGACATAATATATGCGGCAGCCACTGCAGCCACAAAAGAAGCAGGATACTCACTCAAACCCATCCGAACAGGAGTTCTACCACCCAAACAGACCTTGTGGATAAATAACATCCAGAACAAAATTTAAAAAAAGAGAAAAGATTTATCGATTCTCAACGCAATTAGTAGACAATCAAGACAACAAATAACAAGAAGAAAACAAAAATACTGTACAAATACAGCATTACAGAAAAATACTTACCTGAGGCAAAAGAAAAACTAAAGCAAGACATCCTTGCCAAAGCACAAAGGATCCGCCGGTATGAGAAACGCCAACGTTTCTTTGAACAAAACAAACAGTTCAAATCCAACCCCCAAAAACTCTACCAAGAACTGGGTAAAAATAAAATAGACATTACTGCAGCACCAGCAGCAGAAGAACTGGAAGAATTCTGGAAGCAAATATGGTCGGTGAAGCAACAACCCCAGAGAAGGACCATTAAAACAACGAATTTAGCACCTGAGCAACTCTGGGCCCCTATAACAACTGAAGAGGTCACCCAGACACTGCAAAGACTAAGCAACTGGAAGGCACCTGGACACGACAAGATCCCCAACTTCTGGTTAAAACACCTGCCAGGAATGCATAAAAAGCTGGCAGAAAACTTTAACAACATACTAGCAGAACCAGAGACAATGCCTGAATGGTTCACGAAAGAGAAAAACCATCTTAATCCCCAAATCCACGGAAACGGAGAAACCACAAAACTATAGACCTATAACCTGTCTCCCTACGATCTACAAAGACTTTACTGCAATAATATCGCAGAGATTGAGTAAGCACCTGGAAAATAACAACCTGTTTCCAGAAGAGCAGAAGGGATGCTGCAAGGGCTCATACGGCTGTAAAGATCAATTATTGATCAATAAAGCCATGACTGAAGACAGCCGCAGAAAGAAGAAAGGCCTCAGTATGGCCTGGGTGAACTACCAAAAGGCTTTCGACAGTGTTCCCCACACGTGGATTCTGGAAACGCTGCCATAAACGCTGCCATAAAGCACTCAATGAACAAATGGCAGACAGTGCTACAGCTCCAAACAAAAGAGGGACTTGTGAAAACGAAAGCCATCCCCATTAGAAGAGGAATATTCCAGGGAGACACGCTCTCTCCACTCCTGTTCTGCCTGTCACTCACACCTTTAACTGAATTGCTAAATAGAACTGGATGCGGTTACAAATGCTACGGAAAAACAGTCAGCCACCTTTTATATATGGATGACATAAAATTATTTGCTAAAAATGACAAAGAGCTAGAAACACTACTACAGACAGTACACGGATTTACCAAAGAAATAGATATGAAATTCGGATTAGAAAAATGTGCTAAAGCAACCCTGAACAGAGGAAAATTAGTTAAAAGTAGCAACATCACACTAGATAAAGCCAATGAAATATGAGAACTAGACGAAAACCAGCCATACAAATATTTAGGAGTCAATGAACTAGATAGGATACAACACACACAAATGAAAGAAAACATAAAGAAAGAGTACTATAGACGAGTTAGATCAATACTAAAAACAGAGCTCAATGCTAAAAACAAGATAATGGGTATTAACACTTTAGCCGTCTCAGTTATAAGCTACAGCTACAACATCCTTAACTGGACACTAAACGAACTATGTAAAATAGACAGGAAAACAAGAAAAATAATGACAGGATATAGGATGCACCACCCCAAATCTGACATAGAAAGGCTATATATACAACGCACAGAAGGTGGCAGGGGTCTTATACAGCTGCAAAAATATTATAAAATAACCACCATAGGACTGCAAAAATACCTACTTCAGAAACAAAGAAAATTAATACAAATAGCCACAAAACACGAGCAAAACAAAAAACTGTTTTCAGTATTTAAGGAAGCTAACAAATACAAACAAGAGGTCAATCTACCTAACAAATACGAAGAAGAAGAGGAAGAAGAAGAAGAAGAAGAAGAAGAGGAAGAAGAAGAAGAAGAAGAAGAAGAAGAAGAAGAAGAAGAAGAAGAAGAAAAAGAAGAAGAAGAAGAAGAAGAAGAAGAAGAAGAAGAAAAAGAAGAAGAAGAAGAAGAAGAAGAAGAAGAAAAAGAAGAAGAAGAAGAAGAAGAAGAAGAAGAAGAAGAAGAAGAAGAAGAAGAAGAAGAAGAAGAAGAAGAAGAAGAAGAAGAAACAACAAAAGCTATAAAACAAATGAAATCCAAACTAAAACTAGAACAGCAAAGGACCATGATAAAACGATGTCAAGAAAAGCCCCTACATGGTAAATACTGGGCTAAACTAAATGCAAAAGAAATAGACAGAGAAAAATCCCAGCGATGGTTGAGGAGCTCAGGACTCAAAGCAGAGACTGAAGGATTTTTAATTGCTACACAATTCCAAAGCCTCCCCAACAGAAATTACCAAAAACATATAATGAAAAGAAACATAACATGTAACTGTAGAATGTGTGGAGATGGACAAGAACCAATAAATCATATTATTTCTGGCTGCCCAGTCCTGGCTAAGAAGGAATATATTTACAGACACGACAGAACTGGGACCTATATACACTGGAAGCTATGCCAACACTATGGAATAACAACAGAAAAAGATGGTATAAACACACGCCAGAAAAGGTAACAGAAAACGAGAAAGCAACCATACTCTGGGATATGCCAATACACACAGATAGAGAAATTAAGGCCAATAGACCAGATATAGTTGTCAAAGATCATGAAGAAAAAATGCTTTCTAATTGATATTTCAATACCAGCAGATAACAACGTCTCTCTAAAAGAAATGGAAAAACTTTCAAAATACAAAGACCTGGCAATAGAGGTAACTCGAATGTGGAATCTAAAAACAGAAACAATTCCTATCATAGTAGGTGCCTTAGGTATAATAAAAAAATATTCAAATACATAACAAAAACACCAGGACTTACAAATATATATAGCATACAGAAAATTGCACTACTGGGCACAACACACATCCTACCCAAAGCACTTTCAATACAGTAACTATAAGAGCACCACAGCAAACCACAGCACATACCCAAGGCGCACAGAGCTGCACTCAGTAGTGAAGTGAAAGCACGTTATAAAAATAAAACTACTGAAGTATAATAATAATAGTGTGTAGCGCTCAAGGAAAAAGCTTTTATAACAAACCACTCAAATATCACAGTGATATAAGCACTGACTCTCCTCAGTGCATGATGTACTCTGAGAAGGGAGAAAGTATAAGCCATATTGTGAGTGAGTGTTGTAAGCTTGCACAACACAAATATAAAAAGAGACACAACAATGTGAACAGATATGTCCGCTGGCTGTTGTGCGGTTAAGCAAACGTGGAGAGAACCGAATAATGGTATGAACACAAATCAGAGGGAGTATTGGAAACGAACATTTGAAAATAGTCTGGGATTTTAACATGCAGTGCGACGAAAATATAGACGCGAGGCGACCAGATATCTTACTTATCCATAAACATGAAAAAGAAGTTAAGATAATAGATATTGCAATACCAGCCGATTCGAGGATGAAATGTAAGGAAACGGAAAATATGGTGAAATCTTAGTTACTATGGTTATGGTGCATGAGGAAACTTATGGTGATACCAGTGGTAATTGTGGACTTAGGAACAGTTTCCAAGTGCTTTGAAAACATATTAAGAATATTGGATCTGCTGTCAGGCTGGAGGCGATGTAGAAAACAGCATTGTTGTGTACAGCTGGCTTTCTTATGAGAGTATTGTCTCTTTGAGTCACAGGAGAAGGCACTACTTGAAAACTTTGGTAATTTATTGTTGCCTACTTTCAAGTAAAAATAAACGGTAATTAAGAAATATCGTGAGTCTTTCATAATGGACGATGATGATGATAATAATAATAATAATAATAATAATAATAATAATAATAATAATAATAATAATAATAATATTTCACTTTTTATTGCCGTCATGGTTTACAAAACCCGAAGTAGAAGATAAACGTAACTTGCGGGTTGTTTTATAAAAGGGTAAACAATAATAAAAGATCGATTAACAACAAAACCTGTCAATAAATTGGAAACATACTAAGATTGTACAAAAAACTCCATACGTAACGCAACTCCTTAACCATCATCATTTTCCACCGTACTAAACAGACTATAGGTGATAGATCAGCCTTCCTCGCCACATCTTCTATCTCAACCGTCACATTTCTTTTCAAATGGTATTTAAAAAGTTTATAAATCTATAAGTGTCTGAACGTCTTCCGCACAGCGCTAACCATTTCACCATCGCCTTTTCTCGTTCTTCTCCATATAAATGTTTCCAACACGTGATCATTTACTCTGAGTACCGGGAGGCTCTTGTAAATTACAGCGTTCGAGCTTCTGAAGATGAACCCCAAATCAGTGTCATTCAGGTCAGCCGCCTAGTATTGGCATTCAACTATTCGCAATGGCTCTGAACTATTCGTACAGAATTCTTTATTCATCCTTTCTATGACGTACCATACGAGAAGGAAGTTGTAATGGATAGATCTGTTTGATAAGGCATATATCTGAGCATCATCTATCAGAGCATCGACGACACGCAGCAACCTTTCTGATTACACGAGGTCGAAAATCGTCAGATCTGCAGTTAGGAGGGTTGCGGGCCTGAACATTTTAAAACATTACCCTCGTTCTAGATCATTCGAATCCGTGCCACCACACCACTTTTAGCAGGGACCAGATTACTCCTATTTTGCTAACCGTTATGGTAGAGACCCTCGAATGTGTCTGGCATAAAAAATATATCATTTAAGGCAGATCATCCTGCCCCTGTGACATCTACCTCGTGCATCTAGTCATCGATTGTCGAATTTTGTCAGAGGCTACCTGCCATTCGCAGAACTTTACTTTTTCATTCAAGGCAGTAAAGTACATACCCATCCGCGACTCACTCACCTCAACGATTATTTGGGCAATCTCCTCCAGAAAAACTACAAATATCTACAGATTCATCAAACGAGAAATTGTAGCTATTTATCGTCTTGTAGCTCACTCTTCCCAGCTCTTCCTTCATTCCATTATATCTCAGACTATGATACCTGGCATATCGTTGCAACATCGCACAACCGTAAATCTCACCGCCAGCTCATCAATCGCAGACGATTTTCTAGATTACCAGTTAGCCTTGATTTTACTCTAGAACGAGTTTTCATTATTTCATTACAAAATCTAATCCATTCTAAACTCATAGCTCTTTGCAGGCGTAATCACCACTGGTTATTCACAATTGATCAAGTCTAATCCTGTAACTGTTTATTTAAATTGCACTATGCAAATTTCGTGCGCTCAGTTTCCTGTAACCATATTTCTAACTATGAAACCTAACTTCGTTGATCATATAACAAACATTTCTAATCTTCGTAGCCGACAAATTTGGATGATGCACATCCTAGGTTACGACTACCTACAAGTTTACCAGTTTCCTTTAGAAATGAAATCAACGACCCGATGTTGACTTCCCCTGTTTATTTGGAGCATTCGGAAAATATTTGGAAATGACAGAGTAGGTTCTCGAAATAACACCCATCTATATCACTCTTAACCGAAATCTCATAAGATTCCCCAGCACAATCCATTCAATTTCCGAGAGGGAGGGCCATGTAGATGCAACGAATATCTAAGCTATACATGTTGTACACTACAGCTTTGACATCGTAAAATAACCCATTGCTACGATTTGTAAACTTGATACAAAATACGCAATTTTCTCGAAATTCAGAACTTGCAGTACCATTATACAGATGTAGTTAGATTATAGATCTCACAGCAGGATGGGGGAAATGCACTGATTCTTTTGAAGCTGTCTTTAATGACAAATGTATAAAGAAAGGCATAGACTGCCTATAAGTGTGAATATAGTAAGGCATGCTAACAATTCTGTAGCAGCAACCTCCTATCACTTCCTTGTTACTGTCTTAACGAGGTGTTTCATTAATACCAAAATGTGCGCTTTCGCCACATATATCGCCCATCTGCGGCCTTGTCACACACCGATGTTCTTCACTTTTGCCTTGTACTGACCTCATCTGTTGTGGAAATCTCGGCAGTGCATCACTTCCATATCACGGATAAAAAATTATTCTCTCCGGCCACATTGACTAGGTACAGAGCAACTCCCAGCCATTTTCGCAGTAACAAGCCAACTCCCCTGTAATGAAGTTATTAGGACGAACGACCAATGAATTTGGGAAATATGGCATATTGGTAAATTCAGAACTTAAACATGACTTGTCGAAAATGTAGATAGCCATGCTTCTGATTCCTATTAGGCTTCACTGTTGGATTATATATGACACTGGTTACGTTAAAAACTCGTTTCCTAGGATTTTCACTCGCGTCTAGGTTATGGATGGTAGATGAACATTACAGACTGAGAAGTAATCACTTCATCTAAGAATACTTATTTTGACTTGGTGGCCTTGAGACTCATGTGAGTCCAACTCATCAACTGCTTATGATATTTTGTGCTCTTCCAGCCCATCATGGCATAGTAGGAGTCTCGGTACAGTAACACCGTCCCATCGAGGAAAACCTTTCATTCTGTAAGGTAGTTGATGAAGCGCTTCATTGTGTGTGTTTCCTAGAATGCGACGTTACTCTCACATCAAGGGAATCCAGCCATTTCCAGAGGGACAAGCTGACTCTCCTGCACTGTGGATATTGCGATCTTAGCTATTTTCATAGGAACCCGCCAACTCATATTCATGGTGGATATCGGAATCTCTTATATGAAGAGTGATCAAATAACCCACGAAAAATGACATATTGATAAAGCCAGTACTTAAAATTGCCAGGAAAACCTGACATGGCAACTTGTACTCCAAAGCATGCGATTACTTCTTGGCTACATTTATATCCTTGTATTGGATAAGCACTGAGGAGAAAGAAAATATATACACTACGTACTACTATTACTATTATACGAGACACAACGCTCACAGTGAACTGCTATGAACACGAAACGCCAATCACTCACAGACTTTTAATTTATAGTAATAAGTCAGTTCACATTTTAGTCACTGGCGTTAAATGTCTAAGCTTAAACCTGTCGAAACCCTTATAAACAATACCAGCCTATGTTGCTTAGTCATTCTTTTTAAAATTTAAACATTTCCACAGAATGTAAAACACTGAACTTTTTTCGCTAAAAATATTATTAAAGATATTAATCACTTCATCAAAACACAATTTCGCTGGCTTTTCTCGGAAAAATAAAGATACAAAAGTTTTCGTGCCAAATGTTCTTTAAAGGGCTTGTGGCAACGGAAGACAAGGAAATTAGAAAAAGAATATTATCAAAGTTGAATCAAGATGTTGAACTAACTTAGCATAAATTGGCCGAGGAATACCAACAAATAAATCACCTTCGAGAAGATACAAGAAAAACAGAAAAGTATAATAATAATAATAAGAAGAAGAAAAATAATAATGATAATAATAATAATAATAATAATAATAATAATAGTGTACAAACTTGTAACGAAAATATTGAAGAAAAGACAGATAAATGTGAAACCGTGCTATGTTTGCCGAGATCTGCATTTTAGGAAGGATTTTCCCCTTTAAAGCTAAAGAGTTTTAAGAGCACTAAAATCGGGCACAGATTGTCAATATGCTGGTTGAATAAAAATGTCAAAAATGAGAAACCGAAGAAAGTCTACTCAACAAAATTAAATTATACCATAGAAAACCGAAAATGCCATTAGATACCGGTTCAGGCGTATCGATAATTAATACGTCAATATGGATTAAGTTAGTAAGGCCGATTCAACAAAAATACAAAAATGTTTCACGGTGTGTCGGGGGAACGAGTTCAATTCTTGGGCGAAATTTCGCCATAAATAAAACTTAAAGAAATGACGTGGAAAAATAAAATAATGGCATCTAAAAATACAATGAATCCGTTCAGTGCAGATTTAATGGAAGAATTTGACCTGTGGGATCCTCCATTGAATACATTATGTAATAAGGTGGACGTTTCACAGTCCGTATCATATAATGCGTCGGAAAAATTGAATTTAAAATTAAAGAAGATATACCCCGATGTCTTCTCGGAAGGAACTCGGAACGTGTAAAAAAATCACAGTAAAATGTGAGTTGAAAGAAAATGTTGTGCCGGTGTTCAATCCGAAAACAAATGTGCCTTTTGTGGCGTTATGTCAAGTTGAGAAGGAACTAAATAGATTGGAAAACATAGGGGTAATTGAAAAAATAGACTAATGAGAGTAAGTGCCTCCTACTGTATATATGAATAAAGAAAAACAACAAAATAAGAGAGTACTGGGCCAAACCAGAGTACTGGACCAAACTGGAGTACTGGACCAAACCGGACACCTAACATTTTTACCGGTCTGTCTGTCCATCGTTCAATGATGGTGTTGGGCGATATCGACTTGCCCATCCAAGTGCCGAGTTGTAAGCTGACCGACTTATTCCGGTTAATTTTTGCCCCTGCTACTGCTTCGTAACCCCTTAAGGCCTTACCTACCCACTGTAGGTGTTCGAACCGAGATACGATGACGGTGATATCTGCATACACCAAAACCGATTTTCCACATCTTAAATCTTGTTACATGCCTCTCATAACCTCCAGCTTTCGCAGCGATGCCTTGAGGGACAAAACATGCAGTAGTGGGGAGAGAGGACATCCTTGCCATACCGAGCGCTCAACGCAGAACAGTTCCGAAACGAAACCGTTCACCCGAACGATCGATTCGATGTTGCTCTATAAATTGGTGATCCACCCAAGGAACGGCGAGCCAAACCCGACAGCCGCAAAGACCACCACTAGATATTGATGGTCAACTCTATGAAACGATTTAGATTAGTCAAAATTGGTCATAGCAGTGCCCCTGAAGGAAATCTACTTACCCTCTCTAAGGTATAGCGTATAAGGTAAAGACTGTCGTGAATTGACCTACGTGGTTTGTGCCTACAAAACAAGTCCACCCAACCTTTTTGCTAATGCCTTGGCCAAAATCTTCAGTTCTGCGTTAAGCAGAGTGATGGGCCTAAAATTATCAATTACACCCCACCTTGTTTTCGTCATTTCTTAGCAGCGTTATAATCCCCCGGCTCACAGACTTGGGTATACACGTGTTCTGCTTCCAGTTGATATAGACGCATGCAAGTAGGTGCCCAAACAAATCTGGCATAGCGTAATACAGTTCCTAGAGAAGACCATCTAGTCCCGGCGACTTGCCCCCGCCGGAGTCCGACAATGCTTCTTCCACTTCTGTAGTCTTGTTTCGGTAGTAACTACTAAATCTATTCTATGCAACACGAGGTCGTCAAGGAGGCACATTTGCTGCCATTCCGACCCGAGGCCACGTATATTTATGCAACCTAAATTTTCTTACCTTTAGAGGAGAGTGGAGGTTAATCCCGCATCCACTTTCCATGCATCGTGTTTTGTTAGGCTTTTGAAAGTTTTTGGTACAGGTGGGAGGAAAAAGGTTTTTGAAATGGTTCAATGTCTTCAGTGAATGAATGTTTAAAAAATGTATACCTAATAGATTTGATAGAACTCGATGGGAGATGGAATGTTGGGGTTCCGTGATTCTTGGTTTGGTTTTATTGAGAAATTTTCTGTTACTTGCATTGGTTCGTTATTGTTTATGCCTGTGATGCTAAATGCGTGTTTGGGGGTCCAGGTGAGGCAGATTTGGGGTTTTCTGTGCTTGTGGTGGATGTGGTCGTATTATTGTCTATGGAAGCTGGGCGGGGCTCTTACTTTTTCTGCTTTTTTTGTGTGATGGTAGTCCAATCTATTTCTTGGGTTTGCTGAGCTTCAGACTCTGGCACCGCTCTTTTGGTAGATTTCGGGTTTCCTTCAGAGCTGTTGGCTGGGTTTCCGCTATCTTCTTTGTTTCCATTGCATTGTGCTTTTATCGGTTGGTTATGAGTGTCGTTTTAGCCGTTGGTATAGGTGCTGTTGGGGGAGAGCATCCTATATGGCCCTTTTTGCCATACTTACAGCTGCGCAACGTTTGCCGCTCCACCATGACACTTAATTTGGTGTCTTCACCAATTAAAATTGAGTCCGGAATTTTTCCAAGTCGGTATGGGCTGCTTGGATTACTATATCGAATCCCTACCCTGCCAGTTTTGCTGGTGAAATTTGGTTGCTTGAAGGATGGTGATCTTGTCTTCTAATCCGAATATTAGAGCTGCCTTAGGCCATTGAACATCAACTTCTGGTAGTACTTCTACATTTATCTTGGAAGTACGTCCTCCAAGGTATATTGTAGGTGAACCAGATCAGCCGATTTGAGCGTGGTTGTTGAATGTTGCCTGGCTTTCTCTTCAGTGTTTGCATATTACCTCCAAGGTAACGAACTGTCCTCCTCTTTTTATATATGTAGTATCCTGCCATATGGGTTGTAAACACTTCTGTATTGCCTCATTGTAGGCCATATCAATCTGTTTGTTTTTTATCCAAAAAGGTTTTATATATGACAGTTTTCTGTGTGGTGTGGATGACTTCCATGGACGGGGTTATTTTTATATTGGGTCCCTCCCTCTTGAAGGCCCTTGTACTTTGCTAGTTCGTCTTTCTCGATACTTACATCTTCTTATGTGACACTAACGACTGGTGCAAAATTGAATGTTTTACTTTTCGTTTTCTTTTTATCCATGTCTTCCATTTGAATAGTATCTCCCGGTAACAGCAAACCTTCAATTAAATCGTTGAGTCTTATGGCATCTCCTATGAAGTCTTCCACATTGGAATGCCTGCTCATTGAAAAATAATCATAGGTTACCCCACTTCAAGCAAGGGAAAATGTAACTTAGCGGTTGGGAATAAGAGGCCGATAGAATAAGTACTAGCCTTACAACGAATAAGTCCTAGGGTCGATGTTTTCGAATAAACGTGGTGCTGCTGTATGGCCGCGGAAAAATTGCTGAAAGAACTCAATGAATAAATGAATGTACATATACGTTACATATGCATAAACATATATATTTGTATATGTGTGTGTGTGTTTGTGTGTGTGTGTGTTTGTGTGTGTGTGTGTGTGTGTGTGTGTGTGTGTATCTCTATCTCTCTGGCGATCTATCTACCTACATATCCGGCTATAGAGTGATAGAAAAATTGATTGAGGGATAGAATGATAGGGAGATAGACGTCCCCTGTTTCAGTTTACTCTTCTTTATCTTTTCCATATTTCTCCCTATCTACTCGTCTTTAATTTTCTTCGTTTTCTCATCCTCCTCATCATGATCACAAGGATTAGTTGCAGTCTCAATAATCATCATCATCATCATCATCCTCGTCGTTGTTGTAGTTGACATCATCATCATCGTCATGACCATCATCGTCATCTTCACCTTCATTATCATCCTTATCACTCATAAACCAGAGCTGCATTGCGAGCAGACCGAAACAACTTCACCACCTCTAAATCGGTCACCACCAATGTCATCATTATAATCATTATCGCCTTCATCATCACTTAACATAATTACATCCCTCATCATTATTTTCATCACATTCTTAACTCATCATTTTCATAGTCATATTCAATTAATTCTTTCACTTATATTTATATTACTTCTATTTCTGCATCTAATTTGTTGGACGTAATATTTGAAATTTATGACAAATCTCTTCTCTTTTTCAGACTTCTAAACAATAATAAAATCGTCAAAATTGAAAATGGGTCGTTTGTAAATCTTCCAGCCTTAAATTATTTGTAAGTTGGAACAGTTTTGCTGATACTATTTCCTTGACTATATATTTCCACATTCTTAATATCTTTCCATACTTCTTTCTTAACATTCGTCTGTCCCTCTATAACTCACATTCTCTCTCTATATATGTGTATGTGGACATGTGTGTGACAATGTGCTTGGTCATAAGTGTTCGGATTCTACATCATCACTGTTTGGTGTTTTGTGTAAAGTGTGTGTATGGGTATGTGTATATTTGTGCATGAAATATGACGAAAAATATGTAGTCCTTTATTGTTTCGTCTTGGGCAGGAAATATTAAGCAGAGCATAAAACATTTTACGAAGTGAAAAAACACGGACCGAAGAAAATTTGGTAGTGTTGCAATGTGAAAATGGGTGCTAGATGTTTAACAAGTTTGTACAAATGTATATGCTGATTGGTCTTACCAAGCGCAAACACCAACATTGGTTAAATACATGGATACGAAAGAAAATCAAGATGTTGCTATTTGGAAAGAAGAGAAAGAAGAGAGCACTTTTGATATAGCACAAAGATACTTAAATCATGTATACAGGCTGTTAAACTGCACTTCCGAACAGCAGGTAACATGATCGGCCCGTCTCTGAGCATATTGTTCAAGTATCAGAAACAGAATTATGCTGTACTAATATTACACAATGAAATCACTGGAGAGCGAAAAGTGGTTGCCAATATAAATGTTTATAATAATCGACACAATTTCAAACCAGGGAATAATAATAATAATAATAATAATAATAATAATAATAATAATAATAATAATAATAATAATAATAATAATAATAATAATAATAATAATGATAATAATAATAATAATAATAATAATAATAATAATGATAATAATAATAATAATTATAATAATAATAATAACAGCAACAAGAACAACAACAACAGCAATAATAATAACAACAACAACGACAACAACAACACCAACAACAACAACAACAACCACAATAATAATAATAATAATAATAACAATAATAATAAAAATATTAATAATAATAATAATGATAATAATAATAATAATAATAATAATAATAATAATAATAATAATAATAATAATAATAATAATAATAATAATACTGGGCTAAACTAAATGCGAAAGAAATAGACGGAGAAAAATCCCAGCAATGGCTGAGAAGCTCAGGACCCTAAAGCAGAGACTGAAGGATTTTTAATTGCTGCACAAGACCAAAGCCTCCCCACCAGAAATTACCAAAAACACATAATGAAAAGAAATATAACAAGTAACTGTAGAATATGTGGAGATCGACAAGAAACAATAAATCATATTATCTCTGGCTGCCCAGTCCTGGCTAAGAAGGAATATATCCACAGACACGACAGAGCTGGGACCTATATACACTGGAAGCTATGCCAACACTATGGAATAACAACAGAAAAAAAGATGGTATAAACACACGCCAGAAAAGGTCACAGAAAACGAGAAAGCAACCATACTCTGCGATATGCCAATACACACAGATAGAGAAATTAAGGCAAATATACCAGATATAGTTGTCAAAGATCATGAAGAAAAAAAATGCTTTCTAATTGATGTATCAATACCAGCAGATAACAACGTTTCTCTAAAAGAAATGGAAAAACTTTCAAAATACAACGACCTGGAAATAGAGATAACTCGAATGTGGAATCTAAAAACAGAAATAATAAAAACATATTTAGAAAAATACATAACAAAAACACCAGGACTTACAAATATATATAACATACAGAAAATTGCACTACTGGGTACTGCACACATTCTACGCAAAACACTTTCAATACAGCAAACATGAGAGCACCACAGCAAACCACAGCACATACCCAAGGTGCACAGAGCTGCGCTCGGTAGTGAAGTGAAAGCACGTTATAAAAATAAAACTAGTGAACAATAATAATAATAAGCAATACAGTGATTTCATCAGGATGCAATTTGGCCTTGATAAATGTGTAAAAGCTACCTTAATCAAAATAAAAATGACAGAAACATCCAATGATAGTTTTAAAGTATTGATCGGTTCGATCCTGCTTCTTGATTTTGCTCTTCTTGTATTTATCCTGCAATAAAATTTTTTGTGAACCTTTCCATCATGATGGAATATTTGATTCCGTTCCACAAAATAACCCCTAGGTATTTGTATCTCTCCACTGGTTCTAACAGTTCTAATGACATTCTGCTGGACAAGATTAACATTAGATGTTTCTGTCATTTTGTTCTTTGATAAAGATAGCTTTTGCACATTTATCGTGGCCAAATTGCATCCTGGTGCCATCACTGAATCGTTTAACAACCGCTAGTAAGTCCTGTTGTAGTTGGTCATATTGCATCGTTGTGTTAGCACTGAATCGTTTAACAATCCTTACTAACCCTTGTAGTTGTTAGTCAAAGCCCTGTAGCTGTTGGTCAAATGCTTGTAGTTGTTGTTCAAAACCCCGTAATTTTTGGTGAAAGCCCTGTCATCGTTGTTGAAAGCCCTGCAGTTGTTTGTCAAATCCCTATATTTCTTGCTCAAAACACCGTTGTTTTCGGTCAAAGCCCTGTCGTTGTTGGCCAAAGCCCTTTCATTGCTGCTAAAAAGCCCGGTCGTTGTTGAAGAAATCCCTGCCGTTGTTGGTCAAAGCCCTGTCGTTGTTAAACACAATTCTGTAGTCTTTTGTCAAAGCCCTTGTGTTATTGGTGAAAGGCATGACGTTTGTAAAATCCCTGTCGTTGTTGGTTAAATCCTTGAAGGTTTTGGGCATTATTATTATTATTATTATTCAGTAGTTTTATTTTTATAACGTGCTTTCACTTCACTACCGAGCGCAGCTCTGTGCGCATTGGGTATGTGCTGTGGTTTGCTGTGGTGCTCTTATGTTTACTGTATTGAAAATGTTTTGCGTAGGATGTGTGCAGTACCCAGTAGTGCAATTTTTTGTATGTTATATATATTTGTAAGTCCTGCTATTTTTGTTATGTATTTGTCTGAATATTTTTTTATTATACCTAAGGCACCTACTATGATAGGAATTGTTTCTGTTCTTAGATTCCACATTCGAGTTATCTCTATTTCCAGGTCTTTGTATTTTGAAAGTTTTTCCATTTCTTTTAGAGAAACGTTGTCATCTGCTGGTATTGATACATCAATTAGAAAGCATTCTTTTTCTTCATGATCTTTGACAACTATATCTGGTGTATTTGCCTTAATTTCTCTATCTGTGTGTATTGGCATATCCCAGAGTATGATTGCTTTCTCGTTTTCTGTGACCTTTTCTGGCGTGTGTTTATACCATCTTTTTTCTGTTGTTATTCCATAATGTTGGCATAGCTTCCAGTGTATATAGGTCCCAGCTCTGTCGTGTCTGTGGATATATTCCTTCTTAGCCAGGACTGGGCAGCCAGAGATAATATGATTTATTGTTTCTTGTCGATCTCCACATATTCTACAGTTACTTGTTATATTTCTTTTCATTATGTGTTTTTGGTAATTTCTGGTGGGGAGGCTTTGGTCTTGTGCAGCAATTAAAAATCCTTCAGTCTCTGCTTTGAGTCCTGAGCTTCTCAGCCATTGTTGGGATTTTTCTCTGTCTATTTCTTTCGCATTTTGTTTAGCCCAGTATTTACCATGTAGGGGCTTTTCTTGCCATCGTTTTATCATGGTCCGTTGCTGTTCTAGTTTTAGTTTGGATTTCATTTGTTTTATAGCTTTTGTTGTTTCTTCTTCTTCTTCTTCGTATTTGTTAGGTATTATGATTTCTTGTTTGTATTTGTCAGCTTCCTTAAATACTGAAAACAGTTTTTTGTTTTGCTCGTGTTTTGTGGCTATTTGTATTAGTTTCCCTTGCTTCTGGAGTAGGTATTTTTGCAGTCCTATGGTGGTTATTTTATAATAGTTTTCTAGCTGTATAAGACCCCTGCCACCTTCTGTGCGTTGTATATATAGCCTTTCTATGTCAGATTTTGGGTGGTGCATCCTATATCCTGTCATTATTTTTCTTGTTTTCCTGTCTATTTTACATAGTTCGTTTAGTGTCCAGTTAAGGATGTTGTAGCTGTAGCTTATAACTGGGACAGCTAAAGTGTTGATACCCATTATCTTGTTTTTAGCATTGAGCTCTGTTTTTAGTATTGATCTAACTTGTCTATAGTACTCTTTCTTTATTTTTTCTTTCATTTGTGTATGTTGTATCCTATCTAGTTCATTGACTCCTAAATACTTATATGGTTGGCTTTCGTCTAGTTCTCTTATTTCATTGGCTTTATCTAGTGTTATATTGCTACTTTTAACTAATTTTCCTCTTTTCAGGGTTGCTTTGGCACATTTTTCTAATCCGAATTTCATTTCTATTTCCTTGGTAAAGCCGTGTACTGTCTGTAGTAGTGTTTCTAGCTCTTTGTCGTTGTTTGCATATAATTTTAGGTCATCCATATATAGAAGGTGGCTGACTGTTTTTCCATAGCATTTGTAACCGCATCCAGTTCTATTTAGCAATTATGTTAAAGGTGTGAGTGCCAGGCAGAACAGGAGTGGAGAGAGCGTGTCTCCCTGGAATATTCCTCTTCTAATGGGGATGGCTTTCGTTTTCACAAGTCCCTCTTTTGTTTGGAGCTGTAGTACTGTCTGCCATTTGTTCATTGAGTGCTCTATGTATTTTATGATAATTGGTGCCACCTTGTTTATGGCTAGTGTTTCCAGAATCCACGTGTGGGGAACACTGTCGAAAGCCTTTTGGTAGTCCACCCAGGTCATACTGAGGCCTTTCTTCTTTCTGCGGCTGTCTTCAGTTATGGCTGTATTGATCAATAATTGATCTTTACAGCCGTATGAGCCCTTGCAGCATCCCTTCTGCTCTTCTGGAAACAGGTTGTTATTTTCCAGGTGTTTACTCAATCTCTGCGATATTATTGCAGTAAAGGCTTTGTAGATCGTAGGGAGACAGGTTATAGGTCTATAGTTTTGTGGTTTCTCCGTTTCCGTGGATTTGGGGATTAAGATGGTTTTCCCTTTTGTGAGCCATTCAGGCATTGTCTCTGGATCTGCTAGTATGTTGTTAAAGTTTTCTGCCAGCTTTTTATGCATTGCTGGCAGGTGTTTTAACCAGAAATTGGGGATCTTGTCGTGTCCAGGTGCCTTCCAGTTGCTTAGTCTTTGCAGTGTCTGGGTGACCTCTTCAGTTGTTATAGGGGCCCAGAGTTGTTCAGGTGCTAAGTTCGTTGTTTTAATGGTCCTTTTTTGGGGTTGTTGCTTCACCGACCATATTTGTTTCCAGAATTTCTCTAGTTCTTCTGCTGTTGGTGCTGAAGTAATGTCTATTTTATTTTTACCCAGTTCTTGGTAGAGTTTTTTGGGGTTGGATTTGAACTGTTTGTTTTGTTCAAAGAAACGTTGGCGTTTCTTATACCGGCGGATCCTCTGTGCTTTGGCAAGGATGTCTTGCTTTAGTTTTTCTTTTGCCTCAGGTAAGTCTTTTTCTGTAATGCTGTATTTGTACAGTATTTTTGTTTTCTTCTTGTTACTTAGTAGTGTTGATTGTTTACTAATTTCGTTGAGAATCGATAAATCTTTTCTCTTTTTTTAAATTTTGTGCTGGATGTTATTTATCCACAAGGTCTGTTTGGGTGGTAGAACTCCTGTTCGGATGGGTTTGAGGGAGTATCCTGCTTCTTTTGTGGCTGCAGTGGCTGCCGCATATATCATGTCATTTAGCTCAGTGATATTGCCTGTTGTTTCTGTGGTTGTTAGTTCCGTGACGGCCAGGTTTATGCTATTTATTATTGATGTTGTTTTATTGTCTATTTTGATTTTTGGGAGATATAATCTGTGGTCCATTCTAAGATCTGTGGTTTTCAGTTCTTCGGGTATTTTCATTTTCATAGAATCGTAATTATTAGGTTTCCCTTCGTTATTTCCAGGCTTTATATTTGTTTTACCTTCCTTTTCATTCATATGTTTGTCTGTGGTGTTCTGGATTGCTGCTTTTTGTACACTATTATACTGCTGTGAAATACGCGTGAAATAGGCGTGAAATAGGCGTGTAGGATCGAAATGTGTTCCTCACGTGTCCATTTATGCCGTTTTGGTTTTGTTTGCGGGACATGAGGAACAACGTCCGGCCCTTTATTTTGACGGTCGTCGTTTTCGTAGGGTACCGGTTCGTTTATTTCTGCTGTCAGATTGTTTTGCACGTTCATATCTTCGTACTTTTTTCTTAACAAGCTTACAGTACGTACTTCCCGGTTGTTATTTTTGGGTGAAATAATACCGGTGTTATTTAATATGTTTGTAATTTTTTTGTATATGGTGGTTTGGGGTTCGAAGATGGTCTGATTTTGATGTAACACGTGTGTTTACGATCGCTGTGCGGGTAGTGGAGGTATCAAGTTAAAATACATCATTATATTTGGAAAAATAGAGATACATTTCAATGAGTATTACTTACTCGGATATAGTCGAACCCTTTATCAGCTATTTTTTGTATATGGTGTTTGGGTTTGGGGATGGTCTGTATTTTGATGTAACACGTGTGTTTACGATCGCTGTTCGGGTAGTGGAGGTATCAAGTTAAAATACATTATTATATTATCATTATTATTATTATTATTATTATTATTATTATTATTATTATTATTATTATTATTATTATTATTATTTTTATTATTATTATTAATATTATTATTATTATTATTATCATTATTATTATTGTGTCAGAGAGCAGTTCATGGCATCAAAGTCAAACTGGGGTAAAATATACGAAGCCATTATACCCATCATGACTATCCGTCTGATAAGGGTACACCAGGCACATGCATCAGAACCATATGTGCGTGACATGGTGATCTCGTATCAAGATAAACAGCGCATGACTTCGCAGGTGGGGCCCAGTTAGAATTTTCTTCAGTTCGAGTATCCTATCCCGCTCAAAAGGTCCCTAAATAAGGTTTGTTTACGGATGTTGCGCAAAATACCCATGTTTCCAAAGGTGAATTATTCAAACACTAAAGAATTCCTCGCAACACATGGCTATGGTGCTCCCCCACTACTTCTGCTCATGATCAGAGATGCACATATGGTCAGCCACCAAGGCACATAGTCAACTGGTTAAGGTCAAACAAATCTGTGGTATTAAGCAGAATATTTGCAGTAGCCCATCTTTTATACCAAGACAAAACAAAGTGCATGATAACACTTCCAATCGATTAAGATCAGAAGTCATGAGAGCCACTGCCTGGTACTGCATCAGGGCATTTATTATTATTATTATTATTATTATTATTATTATTATCATTATTATTATTATTATTATTATTATTATTATTATTATTATTATTATTATTATTATTATTATATTATTATTATTATTATTATTATTGTTATTATTATTATTATTATTATTATTATTATATTATTTTGACTTTTGTTTTGCATTTGTACAAGTTGGATCCAAGTCTCAACCAGAGACCTCAAGAGGCAAGTTAGAAGTTCATGTAGGTGTTATGCCTAGGGTACCATATATTTAGATTTGTACATAGTGTTGTTGTAGAGAATGTTTAAGAAACCATAAGAAAATTATGTGATAATTTTAAAATTTGAGATCACGTAGACAGTATTTTACGTAGGATATGGGCACTTCCCATGAGCACTACCTTCTGAACTTCAGCCATTTTGGGGTTTCCTGGTATCTGAGCTAGGTAGTAATCAGCCCGTTTCGCTGTCATTCCCAGGGCACCTATGACAATAGTTATTGTTTTAGTCTCATATATTTTTGATGTTGATGAAATTTTAACCCGAACATAACATTATTTGTAATTCAACGGTACAACAGTGTAAGACTACCCTTTCATATATACTTACATTGTGATTTCTGCAATGTGGTGCATGAATTGTCAAGTAAACGAGACGCATCTTTGCCTCCACTGATTCACTTGCAAAGTGATGAGTAAAATTATTTCGTTGCAGACCTCCTTTGAGTCTTTTTATTATCACTGCGACACACATAGTCCCCAGTTGGTAACATTGATTTCAAGGCCTTCCCAGATGAGAGACTGGCATTCCACTTCATGTCTATGTTCCATGCTGGCATGGATTGGAGAGTTATTAATGTAGAAATATGGTATCGTAGCTACTAACAGTTGAGGGTTGCGTAGTCTAGACGGCGTTTTTAGATTTCATTATTCTCTTTAACCCGGGCAAAGCCGGGTATTTCTGCTAGTTATTATTATTGTTATTATTATTATTATTATTATTATTATTATTATTATTATTATTATTACTGTTGTTGTTGTTGTTGTTATTGTTATCATTATTATTATTATTATTAGTATTGTTGTTGTTGTTGTTGTTATTGTTATCATTATTATTATTATTATTATTATTATTATTATTATTATTATTATTATTGTAATTATTATTATTATTATTATTATTATTATTATTGTTATTATTATTATTATTATATTATTTTGACTTTTGTTTTGCATTTGTACAAGTTGGATCCAAGTCTCACCCAGAGACCTCAAGAGACAACAAGTTAGAAGTTCATGTAGGTGTTATGCCTAGGGTGCCATCATTTGGATTTGTAGTGTTTTGTTCTAGTGAATGTTTAAGAAACGATAAGAAAATTAGGTGTTTGTTTTAAAATTTGAGATCACATAGACAGTATTTTACGTAGGATATGGGCAGTTCCCATGAGCACTATCTTTTGAACTTCAGCAATTTTGGAGTTTCCTGGTATCTGAGTTTATTATTATTATTATTATTATTATTATTATTATTATTATTATTATTATTATTATTATTATAAGTGTGATGTTTAACTTGTATTAGTACAAGTTGACTCCGAGCTTCACCCTGAGATATCGAGACACATAAAGTTAAAATTTCAAGTTGGTGATATGCCTAGGGTGCACATATTTGGTTTTGCACAAAGTAGTTTTCTAGAGAATGTTCAAGAAAACAAGAAACTTATAATTTTCTTTCTAAATTGGAAATTACATAGACAGTATTTTACGTAGGTTATGGGCAGTGCCCACGAGCACTAATTTCCGAGTTTTGGAATTTCTACCATGCTTATATTTTCTGCTATCTGAGATAGGTAGCAATAAATCTTAGGGCACCTACGATTAGCGATATTGTTTTAGTCTTCAGGTCCCACATTTTGACAATTTCTATCTCTAGATCTTTATACTTGCTCAGTTTTTGGTAGGTCTTGACCGATACATTTATATCAATTGAGACATTTATATCAATGAGGTGGCACAATTTTTGCCTTAAGACTTTCAGTATAATGTACGTCTATTCACATCTGTCTTCCTCTATCTTTGAATGGTGAAGTTTCAGATGTGGGAAATGTGGTCGTTTTCAAGCACAGGAGGTGGTTTGTGTTCCCATAATTTTTTTATCATGGGGCAATTGCAAGTTTTTTTGCAAACTACCCAGTTGATATACTGTGCTGCTCTATCATACCTGTTGAGATACTCTGTAGGAGCAGTCCTTATCAGTAAGAATATCTAATGCAGCTGTTTTACTATAGGTTTTCATTCGTTTAGGTTTTACTGTGCTTGTTTCCTGTACATCTAATTCTGGGGTTTGTTGTGTTTGGAATTCCTTTAGATATTTCTTCACCAGCTTTGTTACTGAGTATGATGTTCTCTTGTTTTCGTACTTTAAAACGGGTTTTATCTTTAAAATGGGTTTTAGGCGAATTGTGAATATCTTCATTGTTAATTTCAGTCGTGAAAGTATACGACTACACTCTTTTCTTGGCAGGTAAAGTCTGTCTATATCTGCCTTAGGGTGGTACATTCTATGCATTGTAAACAATGTCAGATATCGTCCATATTGAAACTGTACCTCAAGACCAATATGGCTAAAGTATACATCTCTTCAATCTTCTTTCTTGCATTCAGCTCTGTCTTCAGAATTGCACTTACCCTGCGATAACATTTTCTTCTGATCCTTTCCATCATCATTGAATGTTTGATTCTATCACATTCAAATACCTCGAAGTATTTGTACCCATCCGCTGGTTCTAACACTTCCACGACATTTTGTTGGTCAAGATTATCGTTGGTTGTTTATACCATTTTCCCTTTGATTAATGTAGCTTTTGCACATTTGTCGAGGCCAAATTTCATTCTGATGTCATTCCTGAATTATTTAATAATTGGAAATAACCCAGTAGTTGGTCATTTTTTGCAACGAGCTTTAAATCATCCATGTTTAAGATATGATTTATATTTATATGAAACATTTTATATTGTACAACCTTGAGCAATATCGAGAGAGGTATTAAGGTTATGCACAAGAGGAGCGGTGATAGACGGTCACCTTGGTATATACCACATGAAATTCTTACATCTTTTGCCTTGCAAGATTCATTGCCACTATTCAAAGTAAGTGTGGCTCTCCATGAACTCATACTTACAGACAAGAAATTTCACAGACGAGGTGCTATTTTATAAATTTACAGACATTACTTAATCCAGCTAAGTGGTAGACTATCAAAAGCGTTATTATAGTCTATCCAGACCATCGACAAATTCTTGTGTTGTTATTGACAATCTTCTATGTACAGGGGTTGGGCAAAATAATGGAAACACCTTAAAATTTCAAACAAATTAATTTTAATATGGGCCAGAACCGCATTTGACTATAATTATAGCTTTGTGCTGCTCCCGGCGAACAGTTTTTGTGGAAACTGGGTTCTGGTATATTTTTGGGAGCTGTACTCTTGTGATTCTTTCTAACAATTCGAGTAAGAGTCCGGCAGTCTAACAATTTGACATCTTTGAAATTCCGATAGATCTATCATTTTAATTAATTTTAATTACCTTTTTTTGATGATATCTAAAAAGAAACATAAATTTTAAGAAAACATATTAACCAACACTACTAATAAATAAAAAGACAAAATATATATATGCGTTTGACAGTTTATGGGTCTATAATGTTTTGGTTCATTTGTTTCTTCAGTTTTTGGTAGTGGGAATGTAACACTATTAACTAACCAATAGGGAACCATACTAGGTTATTGCAAAACATTGTAGTAAAGTGTTATTAGCAGTGCATCATTCTCTGGGAAGGCATTCAAACAGAACTTAAGAATTTTATCTTACCCTGGAGACTTCCATTTGTTTGATTTCCTGAGAGCTGATCATACATCGTCTCCCTTTAGACTCTCCCGCCTTTTCTTTTCTATGGAGTCTAAGTCAGCAGATATTCTATCAATTCAAGAGACCTTTTTATTGTATGTTTTCTCATTCCCAATTTTTATTCCAAAATTCATGCACTTCTATGAGAGAAGAGACTTTACTGTATCTGGTATTTTCCCTATCCCCCTGCAAAATGTTTTTGGGTTATTTTTTAACATTTCGTCCTTGAAGAATCTCACGCTCCCTTCATACCATGCTCTGCGGGCAGATGTAGCACATACTTTTTGCTTAATAATCTCTTTGGTGGGAACGATTTGAACTATGGTTTTTATATTCTACTTTTCCATTAATTTTCGATATTAAGTCTTAATAACTTATTATTTCCCCTTGACCAATTTTCATTATTTATCTTTTGGTCATTTGATGACGGGCGTGGACGTCCATCTGTTGTAATATGTCGGTTGTAGGGTATTTCCAGCTCGTGTGTTTCGGGAGGTCTTGTATGATGATGATGATGATGATGATGATGATGATGATGATGATGAGGATGATGATAATGATGATGATGATGAGGTTGATGATGATACGAATAAATGCCCTGATGCAGTACCAGGCAATGGTTCTCATGGCTTTTGAACTTGACTGATTGTAAGTGTTAAAATGCACATTGTTTTGTCTTGATATAAAAGTTGGGCTACAACAAATATTCTGCTCAATATCACATACATGCTTGTCAGTTGCTTGACCTCAACCTGTTGAGCATATGCCTTAGTGGCTGACGATATGTGTATCTCTGATCATGCGCAGAAGTAGTGGCAGAGCATCATAGCCATGTGTTGATAGTAATTCGTTTGGGTTTGAATAATTAAACGCCGGAAACATGGGTGTTTTGTTAAACAATAACAACAGCAGCAGCATCCGCGACAACAACGATAATAATAATAATAATAATAATAATAATAATAATGATAATAATAATAATAATAATGATAATAATAATAGTAATAATAATAATAATAAGCCTCCCAGCAAGAAATGATCATTCTCTGGCTGCCCAGTACTGGCTGAAAAGGAATATATTCATAGATACGACAGGGTTGGGACCAATATACACATATATAGAAGTTATGTCAACACTATGGAATGACAAAAGAAAAAGTTGGTATAGAAACATCCCAGAAAATGACACGAAAATGAGAAAGTAACAATAGATTAGGATGCCAATAAATACTGAGAAATACTAACACCCCGGATAGAGTTGTCAAAGACTACGTAGAGAAGAAATGCTTTCTAATTGATGTATCAATACAAACAAAGTAGAAACTTTCAGAAAGATCTGGAAATAAAGTAAGAGCACTACTAGGCACCACACACATCCTACGAAAATCACTTTCAATAGAGTGAAAATAAGAGCACCGCAACAAACTACATCACATGCCCAAGGCACACAGATCTGCGTTCGGTAGTGCAGTGAAAGCACGTGATTGAAATAAGACTACTGAATAACGCGCTGTTTATCTTGATTCGAGATCACCATGTCACGCACATATGGTTCTGACGCATGTGCCTGGTGTACCCTTATCAGACGTGTTGTCATGATGGGTATAATGGGCTTCGAATATTTTAACCCAGCGTCACTTTGATGGCATGCACTGCGCTCACACTCAATAATAATAATAATAATAATAATAATATTAATAATAATAATAATAATAATAATAATAATAATAATAATAATAATAATAATAATAATAATAACGAAGATTACACCGTGGACGTTTAACATGTGAGAAAGATAAATCACTGCTCCAAAATTAACCAAAAAATATCGGAAATAAGGACATCACATGGAGCCAAAAATAGCTGACAAAGGGTTGGACTATATCTGAGTAAGTAATACTCATTGAAATGTATTTCTATTTTCCCAAATATGATGATGTATTTTAACTGGATATCTACGCAACTGGCACAGTAAACGTAAACACGCTTGTTAAATCAACACCAGGCCATATCCGGCCCCAAATACCATGTACAAAAAAATTACAAACAGATTAAATAATACCGGTATTATTCTACCCAAGAATAACAACCGAGAATTGCATACTGTAAGCTTGTTACGCAAAAAGTACGACGACGTACACGTGCAAAACAATCTGACAACAGAAATGAACGGACCGGTACACTACGAAAACGATGACCGTCAAAATAAAATGCAGGGCGTTGTTCCTCATGTCCCGCAAACAAAACCAAAACGGCATAAATGGACACGTGAGGAATATATTTTCGATCCTACACGCCTATTTCACAGCAGTGCTCTACCCAAAAAACGAAAACGCAACAACACATACATATAAAGTATAGAAGAAAAATAATCTAAATAAAGACCTCGATAACACAATGAACACTAACAAACTAGCTAACATAAGAAGATATATTCTAAAAGCCAAAAAAAATATCAGAAATAGAAATAGAACAATTGAAAGGAAAAATACATCAGGAAAATCTAGATAGTAGTCACACAGCAATGCCAAATAATAATATAAACACTGAGATAGCAAAACACGAGGACAAACGTAACATTCCCGGCAAAAACGAAGTAAACAAAAAACAACAAACTCAGACCGTTGAGATGTATAATAATGTACACAAAGTACCAATCCAGAACACCACAGACAAACATATGAATGAAAAGGAAGGAAAAACAAATCTAAAGCCTGCGAATAACGAAGGAAAACCTAATGATTATGATACTATGAAAATGAAAATAACCGAAGAACTGAAAACCACAGATCTTAGAATGGACCACAGATTATATCTCCCAAAAATCAAAATAGACAATAAAACAACATCTATAATAAATAGCATAAACCTGGCCGTCACGGAACTAACAGCCACAGAAACAACAGGCAATATCACTGAGCAGGATACTCCCTCAAACCCATCCGAATAGGAGGTCCACCACCAAAACAAACATTGTGGATAAATAATATCCAAAACAATATTAAAAAAAGAGAAAAGATTTATCAATTCTCAACGAAATTAGTAGACAATCAACACAACTAAGTAACAAGAAGAAAACAAAAATACTGCACAAATACAACATTACAGAAAAATACTTACCCGCGGCAAAAGAAAAGCTAAAGCAAGATATCCATGCCAAAGCACAAAGGATTCGCCGGTATGAGCAACGCCAACGTTTCTTTGAACAAAACAAACAGTTCAAAACTAACCCCAAAATATTCTACCAAGAACTGGGTAAAAATAAAATAGACATTACTGCAGCACCAACAGCAGAAGAAGTGTAAGAATTTTGGAAACAAATATGGTCGGTGAAGCAACAACCCCAAAAAAGGACCATTTAAACAACGAACTTAGAACTTGAGCAACTCCGGACACTTATAACAACTGAAGAGGTCACCCAGGCACTGCAAAGACTAAGCAACTGGAAGGCACATGGGCACGACAAGAGCCCCAACTTTTGGGTAAAATACCTGAGAGGAATGCACAAAAAAGCTGACTGAAAACTTTAACAACATACTAGCAGGGCCAGAGAAAATGCCTGAATGGCTCACGAAAGGGAAAACCACCTTAATTCCCAAATCCACGGAAACGGAGAAACCACAAAACTACAGACCTATAACCTGTCTCCCTACGATCTACAAAGACTTTACTGCAATAATATCGCAGAGATTGAGTAAGCACCTGGAAAATTACCATCTGTTTCCAGAAGAGCGGAAGGGATGCTGCAAGGGCTCATACGGCTGTAAAGATCAATTATTGATCAATAAAGCCAAAGCTGAAAACAGCCGCAGAAAGAATAAAGGCCTCAGTATGGCCTGGGTGCACTACCAAAAGGCTTTCGACAGTGTTCCCCACAGGTGGATTCTGGAAACTCTAGTCATAAACAAGGTGGCACCAATTATTATAAAATACATAAGGTACTGGATGAACAAATGGCATACAGTGCTACAGCTCGAAACAAAAGAGGGACTTGTGAAAACGAAAGCCATCTCCATTAGAAGAGGAATATTCCAGGGAGACACGCTCTCTCCACTCCTGTTCTGCCTGGCGCGCACACCTTTGACTGTATTGCTAAATAGAACTGGATGCGGATACAAATATTACGTCAAAACAGTCAGCCACCTTTTATATATGGATGCCATAAGATTATGCGCTAAAAATGACAAAGAGCTGGAAACACTACTGCAGACAGTACATGGCTTTACCAAGGAAATAGATATGAAATTCGGATTAGAAAAATATGCCAAAGCAACCCTGAAAAGAGGAAAATTAATTAAAATTAGCAACACCACACTAGATAAAGCCAATGAAATATGAGAACTAGACGAAAGCCAGCCATACAAATATTTAGGAGTCAATGAACTAGATAGGATACAACACACACAAATGAAAGAAAACATAAAGAAAGAGAACTATAGACGAGTTAGATCAATACTAAAAACAGAGCTCAATGTTAAAACAAGATAATAGGTATTAACACTTTAGCTGTCCCAGTTATAAGTTACAGCTACAATATCCTTAACTGGACACTAAAAGAACTATGTAAAATAGACAAGAAAACAAGAAAAATAATGACAGGATCTAGGAGTCACCACCCAAAATCTGACATAGAAAGGCTATATATTCAACGCACAGAACGTGGCATGGGTCTTATACAGCTGGGAAACTATTATAAAATAACCACCATAGGACTGCAAAAATACCTACTTCAGAAGCAAGGAAAAGTAATACAAATAGTCACAAAACACGAGCAAAACAAAAAAAATCTGTTTTCAGTATTTAAGGAAGCTGACAAATACAAACAAGAAATCATAATACCTAACAAGTACGAAGAAGAAGAAGTAGAAACATCAGAAGCAATAAAACAAATGAAATCTAAACTAAAACTAGAACAGCAACGGACCATGATAAAACGATGGCAAGAAAAGCCCCTACATGGTAAATACTGGGCTACACTAAATGCGAAAGAAATAGACAAAGAAAAATCCCAGCAATGGTTGAGAAGCTCAGGACGCAAAGCAGAGACTGAAGGATTTTTAATTGCTGCACCAAAGCCTCCCCACCAGAAATTACCAAAAACATATAAGAAAAAGAGACATAACAAGTAACTGTAGAATATGTGGAGATGGATAAGAAACAATAAATCATATTATCTCTGGCTGCTCAGTCCTGGCAAGAAGGAATATATTCAGAGACATGACAGAGCTGGGACCTATATACACTGGAAGCTATGCCAACACTATGGAATAACAACAGAAAAAAGATGGTATAAACACACGCCAGAAAAGGTCACAGAAAACGAGAAAGCAGCCATACTCTGGGATATGCCAATACACACAGATAGAGAGATTAAGGCCAATGGACCAGATATAGTTGTCAAAGATCATGAAGGAAAAAAATGCATTCTAATTGATGTATCAATACCAGCAGATGACAACGTTTCTCGAAAAGAAATGGAAAAACTTTCAAAATACAAAGACCTGGAAATACAGATAACTCGAATGTGGAATCTAAAAAGAGAAACAATTCCTGTCATAGTAGGTGCCTTAGGTATAATAAAAAATATTCAGACAATTACATAACAAAAACACCAGGACTAACAAATATAACATACAGAAAATTGCACTACTGGGCACTGCACACATCCTACGCAAAACACTTTCAATACAGTAACCATAAGAGCGTCACAGCAAACCACAGCACATACCCAAGGCACACAGAACTGCACTCAGTAGTGAAGTGAAAGCACGTTATAAAAATAAAACTACTGAAGTATAATAATAATAGTGTGCAGCGCTCAAGTGAAAAGCTTTTAGAACAAGCCACTCAAATACTACATTGATATAAGCACTGACTCTCCACAATCTATGAATTACTCTGAGAAGGGAGAAAGTATAAGCCATATTGTGAGTGAGTACTGTAAACCTGCACATCACGAATATAAAAAGAGACACAACAATGTGACCAGATATGTCCGCTGGCTGTTGTGCGGTTAAGCAAACGTGGAGAGAACCGAATAATTGTATGAACACAATCCAGAGGGAGTAATGGAAACGAACATTTCAAAATAGTCTGGGATATTAACATGCAGTGCGACGAAATCATAGACGGGCGAAGACTAGATATCTTACTCATCCATAAAGATGAAAAAGAAGTTAAGATAATAGATATTGCAATACTAGACGATTTGAGGGTGAAATGTAAGGAAACAGAAAATATTGAGAAATCCCAGTTACTATGGTTATGGTGCATGAGGAAACTTATGGTGATACCAGTGGTAATTGTGGACTTAGGAACAGTTTCCAAGAGCTTTGAAAACATATTAAGAATATTGGATCTGCTGACAGGCTCGAGGCGATGTAGAAAACAGCATTGTTGTGTACAGCTGGCTTTCTTATGAGAGTATTGTCTCTTTGAGTCACAGGAGAAGGCGCTACTTGAAAACTTTGGTAATTTATTGTTGCCAACTTTCAAGTAAAAATAAACGGTAATCAAGAAATATGGAGAGTCATTCATAATAGACAATGATGATGATAATAATAATAATAATAATAATAATAATAATAATAATAATAATTATAATAATAATAATAATAATAATAATAATAATATTTCACTTCTACCCGAAGTAGAAGATAAACGTAACTTGCGGGTTGTTTTATAAAAGGGTAAACAATAATAAAAGATCGATTAACAACAAAACCGGTCAATAAATTGGAAACATACTAAGATTGTACAAAAAACTCCATACGTAACGCAACTCCTTAACCATCATCATTTTCCACCGTACTAAACAGACTATAGGCGATAGGTCAGCCTTCTTCGCCACATCCTCTATCTCAACCGTCACATTTCTTTTCAAATGGTATTTAAAAACTTTATAAGGGCCTGAACGTCTTCCGCACAGCGCTAACCATTTCACCATCGCTCTTCCTCGTTCTTCTCCATATAAACGTTTCCAACACGTGATCATTTACTTTGAGTACCGGAAGGCTTTTGTAAATTACAGCGTTCGAGCTTCTGAAGATGAACACCAAATCAGTGTCATTCAGGTCAGCCGCCAAATATTGGCATTCACCTAATCGCCACGGCTCTGTGATCCATTCGTACAGAATTCTTTATTCATCCTTTCTATGATGAACCATGTGAGTAGGAATTTGTAATGGATAGATCTGTTTGATAAGGTATATATCTGAGCATCATCTATCAGAGCATCGACGACACGCAGCAACCTTTCTGATTACACGAGGTCGAAAATCGTCAGATCTGCAGTGAGGAGGGTTTCGGGCCTGAACATTTTAAAACATTACCCTCGTTCTAGTTCATTCGAAGCAGCGCCACCACACCCCTTTTAGCAGGGACCAGATTACTCCTGTTTTGCTATCCGTTATGGTAAAGACCCTCGAATGTGTCTGGCATAAAAAATATATCATTTAAGGCAGATCATCCTGCCCCTGTGACATCTACCTCGTGCATCTAGTCATCGATTGTCGAATTTTGTCAGAGGCTACCTGCCATTCGCAGAACTTTACTTTTTCATTCAAGGCAGTAAAGTGCATACCCATCCGCGACTCACTCACCTCAACGATTATTTGGGCAATTTCCTCCAGAAAAACTGCAAATATCTACAGATTCATCAAACGAGAAATTGTAGCTATTTATCGTCTTGTAGCTCACTCTCCCCAGCTCTTCCTTCATTCCATTATATCTCAGACTATGATACCTGGCATATCGTTGAAACATAGCACAACCGTAAATCTCACCGCCAGCTCTTCAATCGCAGACGATTTTCTAGATTACCAGTTAGCCTTGATTTTACTCTAGAACGAGTTTTCATTATTTCATTACAAGATCTAATCCATTCTAAACTCATAGCTCTTTGCAGGCGTAATCACCGCTGGTTATTCATAATTGATCAGGTCGAATCATGTAACTATTTATTTAATTTGCACTATGCAAATATCGTGCGTTCAGTTTGCGGTAACCATATTCCTATGTAACTCAACTTCGTTGATCATATAACAAACATTTCTAATCTTCGTAGCCGACAAATTTGGATGATGCACATCCTAGGTTACGACTACCTACAAGTTTACTAGTTTCCTTTAGAAATGAAATCAACGACCCGATGTTGTCTTCCCCCAGCAACGGACCATGATAAAACGATGGCAAGAAAAGCCCCTACATGGTAAATACTGGGCTAAACTAAATGCGAAAGAAATAGACAGAAAAATCCCAGCAATGGCTGAGAAGCTCAGGACTCAAAGCAGAGACTGAAGGATTTTTAATTGCTGCACAAGACCAGAGCCTCCCCACCAGAAATTACCAAAAACACATAATGAAAAGAAATATAACAAGTAACTGTAGAATATGTGGAGATGGACAAGAAACAATAAATCATATTATCTCTGGCTGCCCAGTCCTGGCTAAGAAGGAATATATTCACAGACACGACAGAGCTGGGACCTATATACACTGGAAGCTATGCCAACACTATGGAATAACAACAGAAAGAAGATGGTATAAACACACGCCAGAAAAGGTCACAGAAAACGAGAAAGCAACCATAATCTGGGATATGCCAATACACACAGATAGAGAAATTAAGGCAAATAGACCAGATATAGTTGTCAAAGATCATGAAGAAAAAAAATGCTTTCTAATTGATGTATCAATACCAGCAGATGACAACGTTTCTCGAAAAGAAATGGAAAAACTTTCAAAATACAAAGACCTGGAAATAGAGATAACTCGAATGTGGAATCTAAAAAACAGAAACAATTCCTATCATAGTAGGTGCCTTAGGTATAATGAAAAAATACTCAGACAAATACATAACAAAAATACCAAGACTTACAAATATATATATCATACAGAAAATTGCACTACTGCGTACTGCACACATTCTACGCAAAACACTTTCAATACAGTAAACATAAGAGCACCACAGCAAACCACAGCACATACCCAATGCGCACAGAGCTGCGCTCGGTAGTGAAGTGAAAGCACGTTATAAAAATAAAACTACTGAACAATAATAATAATAATCATAATAATAATAATAATAATAATAATAATAATAATAATAATAATAATAATAATAATGCTAATAATGATAATAATAATATTAATAATTATAATAGTGTAGAAACGTGTAACGAAAGTATTGATAAAAGACAGATATATCTAAAACCGTGCTATGGTTGCGGAGATCTGCATTTTAGGACGGATTTCCCCTTTAAAGCTAAAGTGTTTTTAGTGCTGTATAATCGGGCACAGATTGTCAATATGTTGGTTGAAGAAAAATGTGAACAATGAGAAACCAAAGAAAGTCTTCTCAACAAAATTAAATTATACAATAGAAAACCGAAAATGCCAATATATACCGGTGCAGGCGTATCGATAATTAATACGTCAATATGGATTAAGTTAGTAAGGCCGGTATACCAAAAATAATAAGATATTTCCCGGTGTATCGGGGGAAGGAGTTCAATTCTTGGGCGAAATTTCGTCATAAAAAAAAAACTTAGAGAAATGACGCGGAGAAGTTAAATAATGGTATCTAAACATACAATAAATCTGTTCAGTACAGATTTAATGGAAGGATTGGACCTGTGAGATCCACCATTGAATTCATTATGTAATAAGGTAAACGTGTCACAGTCCGTGTCATATAATGCGTTCGAAAAGTTCAAATTAAAATTAAGGAAGATATAAACCGATGTCTTCTCGGAAGGAACTCGGAGCGTGTAAAAAAATCACAGTAATATATTAGTGGAAACAAAATACTGTTCCGGTGTTCAAACCGAAAAGAAATGTGCCTTTTGTGGAGTTAAGTCAAGTTGAGAAGGAAATAAAAAGATTGGAAAACATGGGGTAATTGAAAAATTAGACTACTCAGAGTAGGTGGCTCCCACTGTATATATGAATAAAGAAAACAACAAAATAAGAGAGTTCTGGCTCAAACCAGAGTACTGGACCAAACTGGGGTACTGGACCAAACCAGACAACTAACATTTTTACCGGTCCGTCCGTCCATCGTCCAATGATGGAGTTTGGTGATATCGACATGCCCCTCCAAGTGCCGGGTTGCAAGCTGACCGACTTATCCCAGTTAATTTTTGCCCCTGCCACTGCTTCGTAGCCCCTTCAGGCCTTACCTACCCACTGTAGGTGTTCGACCCGGGATATGATGACGGTGATGTCTGCATACACAAAAACAGATTTTCCACATCTTGGACGCAAATGTAATGACTCTTTACAGGGCATACCACAATTTGTTGTTAATAATGATACCAGTTAATGCCCTCATCACTAACTGCCTAACCCGGTTCCTGTAGGCTTCACAGGCCAAAAGCGACCTGTTTAACTTCCAGTAACCTGATCACTGTCTACACATACTATCTAAGTCAAATCTGTAGGTTACAGACTATGATCACTGTGATTGACAATATGATGTTGTGGACAACTATCTATGTTCTTATCTTTAATTCGAACAATAATCCTGTGTAGATAAGATCTGGAAGACCTATCGTTATTCGCCCATGTCCACAATGGAACGTCCAGGTGATCGAGTGTGAATCGTTCTGCAACACAATCTACGAGTGCGTCGCAGCTTGTGTTAAAATCCCCTAACAACACTAAAGTGTTCAACGTTCCTAGAAAATTCTCTAGGCTTCTAAATAGTCAGACTTCCCTGCTCCGCAAGAAGTGTAGACAACGATCAACTTAAAGATTTACCGCTGCTGTGCGTCACATCAAAGATGACTATCCTGCCCTCCAATTCTTATCTCTAAATTCTTATCTCTAAATCCAGATTTTTCCTGAGTAGAACTGCAACCCCTCTTTACCTTCCAGGTTGGCATGGAGAAATAAATTTCTCGTAGCAATTTAGCAGGGGTGAAAAAGCCTGCAGCCCACTCAGTCTTGTTTCAGTAGTAACTACTAAATCTATTCTATGCAACCCGAGGTCATCAAGGAGACACCTTTGCTGCCATTCCGACCCGAGGCCACGTATATTTATTCAACCTAAGTTTTCTTACCTTTAGAGGAGAGTGGAGGGTAATCCCCCATCCACTTTCTTTGCGTCGTGTTTTTTCGGGCTTTTAAAAGTTTTTGGTACAGGTGGAATGAAAAAGGTTTCTGAAATGGCTCAATGTATTCAGTGCCTGAATGTTTAAAACATGTATACCTAATAGAATTGATAGAACTCGATGGGAGATGGAACGTTGGGGTTCCCTGATTCTTGGTTTGGTTTACTTGAGAATTTTTCTGTTATTTGCATTGGTTCGTTATTGTTAGAGTTTATGCCTGTGATGCTAAATGCGTGTTTGGTGATCCAGGGGGAGGCGGTTTGGGGTTTTCTGTGCTTGTGGTGGATGTGTTCGTATCATTGGCTATGGAAGCTCGGCGGGGCTCTTACTTTTTCTACTTTTTTGTGTGATGGTAGTCCAATATATTTCCTGGGTGTGCTGAGCTTCAGACACTGGCACCGCTCTTTTGGTAGATTTAGGGTTTTCTTCAGAGCTGTTGGCTGGGTTTCCGCTATCTTCTTTGTTTCCATTGCATTGTGCATTTATCGGTTGGTTATGAGTGTCGTTTTAGTGGTTGGTATAGGTGCCGTTGGTGGAGAGCATCCTGCTCTTATATGGCCCTTTTTGCCACACTTACAGCTGAGCAGCTCTTGCCCCTCCACTATGACCCTTAACTTGGTGTCTTCAGCAATTAAAATTAAGTCCGGAATTTTTCCAAGTCGGTATGGGCTGCTTGGATTACTATGTCCAATCCCTGCTCTGCCAGTTTTGCTGGTGAAATTTGGTTGCTTGAAGGATGGTGATCTTGTCTTCTAATCCGAATATTAGAGCTGACTTAGGCCATTGAACATCAACTTCTGGTGGTACTTCTACCTTTATCTTAGAAGTACGTCCTCCAAGGTATATTGTAGGTGAACCAGATCGGCTGATTTGAGCGTGGTTGTTGAATGTTGCCTGGCTTTCTCTTCAGTGTTTGAATATTACCTCCAAGGTAACGAGCTGTCCTCCTCTTTTTATATATGTAGTATCCTGCCATATGGGTTGTAAACACTTCTGTATTGCCCCCTTGTAGGCCATATCAATCTTTTTGTTTTTTATCCAAAAGGTTTTATATATGACAGTTTTCTGTGTGGTGTGGATGACTTCCCCAGGCGGGGTTATTTTTATATGTGTCCCTCCCTCTTGAAGGCCCTTGTACTTTGCTAGTTCGTCTTTCTCGATACTTACATCTTCTTATGTGACACTAACGACTGGTGCAAAATTGAATGTTTTATTTTTCGTTTTCTTTTTATCCATGTCTTCCATTTGAATAGTATCTCCCGGTAACAGCAATCCTTCAATTAAATCGTTGAGTCTTATGGCATCTCCTATGAAGTCTTCCACATTGGAATGCCTGCTCATTGAAGAATAATCATAGGTTACCCCACTTCAAGCAAGGGAAAATGTAACTTAGCGGTTGGGAATAAGAGGCCGATAGAATAAGTACTAGCCTTACAACGAATAAGTCCTAGGGTCGATGTTTTCGAATAAACGTGGTGCTGTTGTATGGCCACTGAAAAATTGCTCTGAGAAGTAAATGAATAAATGAATGTACATATACGTTACATATGCATAAACATATATATGTGTGTGTGTGTGTGTGTGTGTGTGTGTATGTGTGCGTGTGTGTGTTTGTGTGTGTGTGTGCTTGTGTGTGTGTGTGCTTGTGTGTGTGTGTCTATATATCTGGCGATCTATCTACCTACATATCCGGCTATAGATTGATAGATAAATAGAATGATAGATAGATAGACGTCCCCTGTTTCAGTTTACTCTTTTTTATCTTTTCCATATTTCTCCCTATCTACTCGTCTTTAATTTTCTCCGTTTTCTCATCCTCCTCTTTTATTATAGTTTTTTTTACTTTCTATATCAGCGTCCTCCACCTTATCATGATCACAAGGATTAGCTGCAGTCTCAATAATCATCATCATCATCATCATCCTCGTCGTTGTTGTAGTTGACATCATCATCATCGTCATGACCATCATCGTCATCTTCACCTTCATTATCATCCTTATCACTCATAAACCAGAGCTTCATTGCGAGCAGACCGAAACAACTTCACCACCTCTAAATCGGTCACCACCAATGTCATCATCATAATCATTATCCCCTTCATCATCACTTAACATTATTACAACCCTCATCATTATTTTCATCACATTCTTAACTCATCATTTTCATAATCATATTCAATTAATTATTTCACTTATATTTATATTACTTCTATTTCTGCATCTAATTTGTTGGACGTAATAATCGAAATTTATGACAAAACTCTTCTGTTTTTCAGATATCTAGACAATAATAAAATCGTCAAAATTGAAAACGGGTCGTTTGCAAATCTTCCAGCCTTAAGATATTTGTAAGTTGGACCAGTTGTGCTGATACTCTTTCCTTGACTGTATATTTTCACATACTTAGTATCTTTCCATCCTTCTTTCTTAACATTCATTTGCCGCTCTGTGACTTACATTCTCTCTATATATGTGTATATGATCATGTGTGTGACAATGTGCTTGATCATATGTCTTTGGATTCTACATCATCGCTGTTTGGTATTTTGTGTAAAGTGTGTGTATGGGCATGTGTATATTTGGGCGTTTCCTCTTGGGCAGGAAATATTAAGCAGATCATAAAACATTTTACGAGGTAAAAAAACACGGTCAGAACAAAATTTGGTAGTGTTGCAATGTGAAAATGGCTGCTAGATGTTTAACAAGTTTGTACAAATGTATATGCTGATTGGTCTTACCAAGCGCAAACACCAACATTGGTTAAATACATGGATACTAAAGAAAATCAAGATGTATACAGGCTGTTAAAATGTACTTCCAAACAGCAGGTAAGATGATCGGCCCTTCTCTGAGCATATTGTTCAAGTAGATAAAACAGACTTATACTGTAGTAATACTGCACAATAAGCGACACAAATTCAAACCAGGGAATAATAATATTAATAATAATAATAATAATAATAATAATAATAATAATAATAGTAATAACAATAATAATAATAATAATAATAAGTGGTTTTTAAGCAATACGCTGATTTCATCAGGATGCAATTTGGCCTCGATAAATGTGCAAAAGCTACATTTATCAAATTAAAGATGACAGAAACATCCAATGATAGTTCTGACGAGCAGTATGTCATAAAGGAATTAGAACCAGCAAAGAGCTACAAATACCTAGGGGCATTTTAAGGGAACGAAATCAAACGTTCAGTGATGAATGAAAGGAGCAGAAGAACGACATTACCTGCCAAGAAAAGAGGGTGGATGTGAACTTTTACAACTGGAATTAACAATGAAGATTGCCAGATTTGCCCGCAACACCTACCTAAAAAAAAACACTGATGAGAGGTTGTTGAAATTTACCTGAAGCCTTGAAAACAAGAACGCAACATACTCAGCAACAAAACAAGCAAATGAATAATTAAATGAATACCAAATACAAGAAATTGCAGAATAAGACTTTCTAGAAGCAAGCACAGAAAAATCTAAGTGTATGAATACCTACGCTAAAACTGCTGCCTTAGATATTCTTACTGATAAATGGCAAGGAATACCTCTCAAATGCAAAAAACCCAAAGTGTGCCATGATGACAAAGCACTTACCCTTCAATAGTTAGTGTCTTCTGGATTAAAATCAGAAAGAGAAGGGTTTAACATAGTATCCCAAGATCAATGTCTACCTACAAGAAACTACCAGTCCAACATATTAAAGAACGGCACTAGCCCAACATGTGTATGTCAACAACAAAATGAAACCATTGATCATGTTGTCCCCATGTGCAGTCTTCTTGCCCCTACAGAGTATCTCAACAGGCATGAGAGATTAGCAAAATATATTCACTGGGTAATTTGGCAAAATATGGACCTGCCTCATGATACAAACCAGTGGGAAAACAAACCATCTCTAGTACTTGAAAATGATAACATCTCACTGCTCTGGAACTTCACCATCGAAAGTGAGAGAAAGATAGATGCGAATAGGCCAGGCATTATATTGAAAGGCTTCAGACAAAAATCATGCCTCCTCATTTATGACTGTCCCCATCGATATAAATGTATCAGTGAAGACTTACCAAAAACTGAGCTATTATAAAGTTCTTTAGATAGAAATTGGCAAAATGTGGAACCTGAAGATTAAAGCAATACCTGTTGTCATAGGTGCCCAAGGAATGATAGTAAAAGGGGTGATTCATATACCAGGAAACCCTAAAGTGGCAGAAATTCAAAAGAGAGATTTTTATGGAAACTGCCCATAAACTAGGTAATATACTGTCTATGTAATTTCAAATCTTAATACTAACTCATGATTTTCGTGTTTCCTTAAACATTCTCTAGGACAATTCTATGTGCAAAACCAAATATATGATACCCTAGGCATAACACAAACATGAAACTCTAACTTGTAGTCTCTTGAGGACTCTTGGGGAGATTTGGAAACTGCTTGTACAAAAACAAAGCAAAAGTCAATCAGATATTAAATATAATAATAATAATAATAATAATAATAATAGTAATAATAATAATAATAATAATAATAATAATAATAATAATAATAATAATAATAATAATAATAATAATAGCAGAAAATGCAGAGTGCCTTAGTTATCAAGTGAACGATATTTCGACATCTCGTGTATCTTCCACAGGTTCGAAAAATAAAACTGTCAATCTCCTTCATTTTGATTAATGTTTATACGATTGAGGTGACTCCCCCAGAAGATATAGAACCTCAAAACGCCTGTAAAACGCTGTATGGGTGCAAAGATCAATAACTCATAAATGAAACGATTGTAGAGAATTGCCTAAGTAGAAAGAAAAATCTGTGTATGGCATGGATAGACTAAACGAAAGCTCTGATCACACTCTAGAAAGGTATGGGTTCCAAGTTTGCAATACGGCAATAAACCATCTGTTTTATATGGACGCTCTGAAGCTATTATAAAGTTCTTTAGATAGAAATTGGCAAAATGTGGAACCTGAAGATTAAAGCAATACCTGTTGTCATAGGTGCCCAAGGAATGATAGTAAAAGGGGTGATTCATATACCAGGAAACCCTAAAGTGGCAGAAATTCAAAAGAGAGATTTTTATGGAAACTGCCCATAAACTAGGTAATATACTGTCTATGTAATTTCAAATCTTAATACTAACTCATGATTTTCGTGTTTCCTGAATCATTCCTTCACCCCTATTATTATTATTGGTATTATCATTGTTATTATTGTTATTATTATTATTATTATTATCATTATTATTATTATTATCATTATTATTATTATTATAAGTTTGATGTTTAACTTGTATTAGTACAAGTTGACTCCGAGCTTCACCCAGAGATATCGAGACACATAAAGTTAAAATTTCAAGTTGGTGATATGCCTAGGGTGCACATATTTGGTTTTGCACAAAGTAGTTTTCTAGAGAATGTTCAAGAAAACGAGAAAATTATTATAATTTTGTCTCTAAATTGGAAATTACATAGACAGTATTTTACGTAGGATATGGGCAGTGCCCACGAGCACTAATTTTTGAATTTCTGCCATGCTTATATTTTCTGCTATCTGAGATAGGTAGCAATAAATCTTAGGGCACCGACGATTAGCGGTATTGTTTTAGTTATCAAGTCCCATATTTTGACAATTTATATTTCAAGATCTTTATACTTGCTCAGTTATTGGTAGGTCTTGACTGATACATTTATGTCGATTGAGACATTTATATCGATGAGAAGGCACCATTTTTGCCTGAAGTCATTCAATATAATGTTGGTCTATTCACATCTATCTTTCTCTCACTTTGAATGGTGAAGTTCCACAGGTGTGAAATGAGGTAATTTCAAGCACAGGAGGTGGTTTGTGCTCACACCAGCTTTTATCATGGGGCTGGTCCAAGATTTTTGCAAACTACCCAGTTGATATGCTGTGCTGCTCTATCATACCTGTTAAGATACCCTGTGGGAGCAAAAGGACTGCAAATGGAGACAACATGATCAATGCTCTCATCACCAGATAGTTATATATTCCTTTGATTTCGGAATATGTCTGGCATATGTAAGAATGAATCGCGTCAAGATGATGGTGACGTCTACTTAGGGAATCCCGTCATCGACTTTCGAAATTCCGCAACTGTTTAGCGGAAATTCAGAGCCGGAAATTATAGCTCAGAAGACGAGCCTCATTGTGGAATATCTCTAGAGCTCGATAAGAACGTCCTGCGAAACACTTGTGGAACAAAATCCCTTCGTAACCGTTCTGGGACTAGCAGCGAAGCTTGAATTTGGTCATTCAACCATTCATAGACACCTATGTGCCATTGAAACAGTAAGCTAATTAGGTGACTCTGTTCCTCACAAAATTTCCGTGTTTTAATCGCGCGTAGAGGGTGAATTACTGCGCTTCTTTGCTATTACCTTTCACAAATGAACATTTTATAGACAGGATAGGGACTGGTGACGATAAATGAATTATCTATAAAAATTTCAAGTGCCGAAGACAGTGGGTAGGAAAGGAGAAACACCGGCACCTCAGGCGAGAGATGGTTTTCACACATGTAAGGTGTTGTTATCAGTTTGCTGGGAAATGAATGTCTTAGTCCACTTTGGACCCGAACCAAACGGAAAAAAGGTCTACTACAACGGGCAGCTTCAGCAGCTTAACTCAGCGCTAGAAAGAACATGAGCATTTTTAATTTTAAGACGAAATATGTTCTTCCACCAGGATAATGCTCGGCCATATATATCGAAGATGACGTTCCAAAGGCTGGGGCAGTTTGAATGGTAAATGATGCCCTACTTATCATATTCGCGAAACAATACACTATCTGATTATGATTTCTTCCGTAATCTTCATTTGGCTGGAAGATATATGAATTCTCGAGACGAGGTCAGTACTAGAGAAGTCTTTTTCGTGAGGGACATGGAATTTTGAATGAGCAGCCTTGCACGTCTACCAGATAGTAGGAAGAACATTGTAGAAAATGAACGTGAGTATATTTTAGATTAAAAATAACGTTGTTTATCTTGTTTGAAAAATAAAAGATGTATAAATGACTGCATTATTTATGGGATGATCTAATGTCACCATAGCCTTCACTCCTCTTTATACCTTCATCCTCATATAATTCTTGCACATCTACTTCCTTTTCTTCTACATCTGCATCCACGTATTAAAAATGTTGTGACTAATGTTTACTATATTATAACTCACCAATTCTCTTCTATCTTGCAGAAATATATCCAATAATATAATCTCCATTATTGAACCTAGATCATTCGAAAATCTTACCAGATTAGAGGAGTTGTAAGTTTGATTTTCCTGATATTATTTATTTGATTGTATATTTCTACATATTTTGTCTTCCCATTTATCTTTACACTCTCCTTGATCCTCTCTCACTATGTGTGTGTGTGTGTGTGTGTGTGTGTGTGTGTGTGTGTGTGTGTGTGTGTGTGCGTGTGTGTGTGTGTGTGTATGTGAAAATGTTTAAGGATATGAGTGTTTGTGGTTTACACTTGTGTTGTGATTTATATAAATTGATGTGAACAACGTGAAAACTAAAGATTAAAAACAAAATTCTCCAATTCGGGTAATCACCATGTAGGACAACAAAGGAAATCCAGAGGTCCAGATCTAATTATATTCGACAATTAGACGCCAGTAATAACAAGTAGAATACAAAACCAAGTTAAATCCTTATGTATGATAAGTAAATTGAAATATACTTTAGCAGAATTCCGAAAAATTCAGTAATATTTGACAACAAAAGATAAATATAGAGACAATTGCGTTTATTAGATTTCACCACTGCTATGTTCTATACACCCTTATAGATATCGTATCTCTTCTAAAGTTCACGAATTGTGATGAACTCATCAAGATCATTTGTTGCAGCTTTTGCTTGCCGCAGCCCACGCTTCATATAGTAACTCTTGAAGGTAGCAATCATTCCCTGATCCATTGGCTACGGAAGAGACGTGGTGTTCGGAGGGAGATATACAACGGTAACGTTGGGGTCAAAATCTACAATGTTTTGCTGGTAGTCAGGAGCATTATCTATGATAAGTAAAACCTTAAAAGGAATCTCCTTCTTCTTACAGTAATTCTCTGCTGCTGGGATAAAATAATTGAAGAACCAATTTTCAGAAAGAAAAGCAGTAATCCATGTTTTTGAATTAGCCATCCATATGCCGTGGCTATGTTCTGCAGGGCACGGGGGTTGTGTGCATGATACACAAGTAATGGCCTTAACTTAGAATCACCTGTCCAATTACCTGCCAACAAAATGGTCACACGTTCTTTCGAGACCTTGTAGCCTGAAATAGTTTTCTTGTCCTTGGAGACGAATGAGCGGTCTGGCTGAAAACATTAAATGAAACAGCGTTTCAACTCTGCGTATTTGGTATTTACTTACCAGCTCTTCTATTTAGTCACAGCCAGCTTTATGTGGCCTTAAGTCAGACAAGAAGGAAGGAAAACCTGAAAATTCTGTTGAAGGAAACAAGCAGTCAAAGGATTTTAGTTGGCGATAGATTATTCACAAGTTTGGTTGTAAAAGAATTATTAAATCAAAATCTTGGTTTTTGTACCTTATCTACTATAATAATACTCTTGTGTTTTTCTCCGTCACGACATATGAATGAGAAAGGAAGCAGAGATAGATGAATTAAGAAGGAAGGAGAGATGGCAAACTTCGAATTGGGATGAGGGAAACTGTACGGTGAAAAAGATGAATCAAACAGCGCTTCAAATCTGTGTGAGTTTATGTGTGTGTATGTAAAAGGATGTATGTGAATGTCTGTGTGTGTATGTGTGCAATGGAAGTGGGATGGTGAACATTCAACGCTGAAAAGAAAAGTCAAGCAGCGTTTCAACTCTGTGTATTTGGCATTTACTTGCCAGCTCCCGTGTTTAGTCATGGCCAGTTTTACGTGGCCTTAAGTCGAACAAGAAGGAAGGAAAACTTGAAAATTCTTTGAAGGAAACAAGCAGTCAAAAGATGTTAGTTGCCGATAGATCTTTCACAAAAGAATTTACTAATAAAAGAATTATTAAATCAAAATCTTGGTTTTGTACCTTATATATATATATATATATATATATATATATATATATATATATATATATATGTATATATATATATATATATATATATATATATATATATATATATATATATATGTATATATATTATGACGGCACGGTCCAGCTAGTATATATATATATGTGTGTGTGTGTGTGTGTGTGTGTGTGTGTGTGTGTGTGTGTGTGTGTGTGTGTGTATGTATTTGTGTTACGAACCTTAGGCCCCGATAAACATGAAAACAACGATTGTGAAAATATTTTTAATGAGAAGATGGTGATAAGAGAAAAATAAAAATAATGATGAAAATAGTGGTGCTTGTGGTGTGTGTAGTAGTTGAAGTTACGTGGATGGTAGGTGATACACAATAAACCCCATGAGAGCAGGAACGAATATTCCGCTGAGATTCCAATATTATATATTAATACATAAAATAGAAGAAATGAAAAAAAGAGAGGGTGAAAGCCAATAGCGGTGGGTGTGCCCGAAAGTGTAAAAGCAGAAATTTAGAATTTTGAATTTATGAAATTTGTTGATCACTTTGTCAATGTTATGAATTTCACCTCTCATTCACTTTCATCGCTTTAATGTTGTAGCTATTTTTCTCTTCTATTTCTTTCTCATCTATTTCTGCATCTTATTGTTTAGACATGATATTTAAAATTTTATGACTGAATTCTTCTATTTCATTTCTTATGAATCCTTACAGAAATCTATCACACAATAAAATCTCGAAAATCAAAAGTGGAACATTCGAAAAGCTACCCAGATTAAAGATTTTGTAAGCTGGATCAGTCTCGCTGATACTATTTTCTTGATTTTATATTTCTAAATAACTAATGAATTCGCATCTTTCTTTCTCACCCTTCTTCTGGACATTCTCTAAATCCCATTCTCTTGCTATGCGCGTCTGTGAATGTGTGAAGGTGATTGAGAATATGAATGTCTGCGTTTGACATCGTTGTTTCATAATATGCATGTGATTAAGACGGCGTTCCGGTAAATATGTTATCACGCTGGAGAAAATCTTAAGCTGCCTTTCGTCCGCTTTTGATTTCTGAGTTCAAATTCGCCCGAGGTCGACTTTACCAGTCATCCATTTGGGGTCGATGATTAGACGTAATCAGTCAACTCCCTGCCACAACATTCCAGGACGTGTGCCTATGATAGGAAGGATATTATGTAAGTGTTGGTATGTGCTTATGTATATTTCTGTCTTTGAGTCACCGGATAGTTATACACTCCTTTCATTTCCTTCATTATCTTTTCCCTTATTGTTTTCCCATTGGATAAGAAATACTAAGCAGATCGTAATGCATTTGTTTTATGCTTCCAAAGAATTTGACTGTTTACCGTCATAAACACACTGGAATCAGAGTACGAGTTCGAGAAATGTTTGTATTTAGCAGAAACATGCGTCTGAAACTTTTAAAAATGTCCTCCTTTTCTAGGTCATTCTCAGCAAAACCATCACTCCTGTTTTGCCTGGCCGTTGCAGTAGTCATCTGCAAAAAGACCCCCGAATATGTCTGACATATGTAAGAATAAATCGTGTCAGAATGATGGTGACATCTACTTAGGGAATCCCTTCATCGATTTTCGAAAGTCCGCAACTGTTTTGCTCTTTTTTTGAACAGCGTATCTTCACTCGAATGTCACGGAAAGCCATCCTGGTAGACAGTAAAGAACATTCCAGACTATGAACCATTGCCATTTAAAATGTGCTGCACGACGTGTCCCTTAAAAGCTGAAAACATCTGTTTATGTTAAAGTAGGAGAGAACTCACCCGATTTATCGAGAATCGAATTGTCGTTCGTTGTCGCGTTGTTCCTTCAGACATGACTCGGATGTCTTAAGCGGAGATACATGATAATGAAAGTAAACGCCATATATTGAAGAGCGTAGCTCGAAACGTTAAAGACTTTCTGTATTCCCGAGCGTCAAACTAATACATCCTTTTGTTGTTTACACCACCTGTCCTCGTCTGTTGTTTTTTTATTTCCGTACATTCTCCTATATATATATATATATATATATATATATATATATATACATATATTGGCTCATTCCATACATAATGAAGTTTTCATGAACTAGAAGTCGGCGGGGGACGGAACACACGACTGCATGAGCTTGCTATAAAAGAAGGTAGTAATTCTATCATTACGTATTCTTAGTGCAAGTTTTGTACAGTGCAGTTAAATTTTAACGGTATTTTTTGAAAGCTTTAATATTAGTGACAAAATAGGATATTCGTTATATTTTTCGTAATGAGTTCAATAAATGTAACAGTGCAATGTAAAGTGGGTGGAATATTAATGTAGTATATGGGGATCGGATAATAATCGCAAGCATGTGTCAACGTTGTTTCGAGAAATTCAGAGCCGGAAATTACGAAGAGCCTTATCCAGGAAAATATGTAGAACTCGACGAGAACGTCCTGCAAAACACTGGTGGAACAAATTTTCATCGTAACTGTTGAGGAACTAGCAGAGAAGCTTGGATTTGGTCATTCAACCATTCATATATACCTATGTGCCATCGAAACAGTCTGAAAATTGTATCATGGGACCTTCACAAATTTTCCGAGTCTAACTGCCCGCAGAGAGTAAGTGCTTGCTCTTCTTTCCTGTCACATCTCACAAGTGAACATTCTATAGACCGAATAGTGACTTGTGACGATAAATGGTTTCTGTACAAAAATTCCAAACGCCGAAGACAGTGGATAGAGTAAGGAGTAACACCAGCTTCCCAAGCTGAAGGAGGTCGTCACACATTTAAGGTGTTATCTGCGACAGCGTGAGTGACGTAACCCAGCGCTAGAAGGAAAATGATCACACTTGGTTTCAAGCTGAAAGGTGTTCTTCCATCAGGTTAAAGCTTGGCTACAAACAACGGGGACGACGTTCCAAATGCTGGGGCAGTTTGAATGTGAAATGATGCCCCACTGACCATAATTGCGGAACATTACCCCATCTGATTATGATTTCTTCCGTAATCTTCAAAATCATTTGGACGGAAGAAATGTGAATCCTCGAGATAAGGTCAGAATAGTAGTGGAGGAGTATTTTTCGTGAAGGACAAGTGAATTTTGGATGAGGGGCCTTGGACGTCTACCAGACAGAGGGAAGAACATTGTAGAAAATGAAGCTGAGTATATTTTGGATTAAAAGTCTTTATCTTAAATTTGAAAAGCATACATTATAAAAGATCGCATTATTTATGGGATGATCTAATATATGTATATATATATATATATATATATATATATATATATATATATATATATATATATATATATATACACACATATATATACATATATCTGTATATATACATACATATATATATATATATATATATATATATATATATATATATATATATACATATATATATATATATATATATATATATATATATACATATATATATATATATATATATGTATATATATATATATATATATATATATATATATATGTATATATATATATATATATATATATATATATATATATATATATATATATATATATATATATATATATATATATATATATTTATATATATATATATATATATATATATATATATATATATATATATATATATATATATATATATATATATATATATATATATATATATATATATATATATATATATATATATATATATATATATAAGCAATATTAAATCTCTGAGCGAGACATAAACAGTAGCAGCAGCACGGAATCGTAAAGTATATTTGACACGTAAACGTGGTGGTCCATTAGGAAACGATGCTTCTGGTCTTTATAGCCCCAGGAAGATATCTCCAGTTGGCTAATGGCATACTGTCTGTGTCTGATTAGTATTTGCGAAATGAAAAAAAAAATATTCCCATCTCTCGCCTTACTTAATACACACAGACCCGGGTTTCAATGACGAGTTACTTCCCAGAAATTGGGGTATGTGTTTATTACGTAATGATACGTAATGGTTCCCAGAGATGGGAACCATGATATTCCTCCGCAAATACAAGACACAAACAGTGTGTCGTTTTGGCAGCTGGTGGAGATGTCATCCTGGGGTTATAAACAACAGTAGCATTGCCCCTATGTGTGTGTGTGTGTGTGTGCCTCATTTCCCCTTTCGTCTTATTCCTATCAGTTTCTTATTCATCATGATCTACTTCACTTCATAATTTTCTTCTATACTCCGCTTCCAATTCTATTTTTCTACTTCTGTATTTCATTGTCATTGTAAGCATCATGACCATGAACACGATCGTCACCGTCCTCAAAACCTCATTCATTATCATCTCATCAGCATAAACGACATCATCATTAGCATCATCTTTATCATCAGTCAACTTTGTCAAAACTCATCAATATCAATATCATTATAACCTTCACTCCTCATTATCTCCATCTAATTTTTGCACTTCTACTTCCGTTTCTTCTACATCTACATCCAGTTGATTAAACATATACGTATTTAAAATCTTGTGACTAATCATTTTTATACCATTTCTCAGCAATTCTCTTCCATCTTTCAGAGATCTAACCAATAATTTAATCGCGATTATTGAACATGGATCGTTTGACAGTCTTATACATTTAGAGGATTTGTAAGTTTGAACTTCCTGATATTATTTATCTGATTATATACTTCTACATATTTTCTCTTCCCTTTTATCTTCGCTCTCTATTTCATCCTCTCTAACAGACGTTCACTTTGTGTCTGTGTGTATGTACGTGTGTGTGTGTGTGTGTGTGTGTGTGTGCGTGCGTGTGTGTGTGTGTGTGTGTGTGTGTGTGAAAATAGTTAAGGATATTAGTGTTTGTGGTTTACATTTGTGTTGTGATTTATATAAATTGATCTGTACAACGTAACAAATAACGATTAAAAACAAAATTCCCCAGTACTGGGAAACGGCATGTGGGAGAAGTAAGGAAACCCAGAGATTCCGATCTATCTATATTCGACAATTAGACACCAGTAATAAGAAGTAGAATACACATCACACTTAAATACTTATGCATGATAAGTAAATCCAAATATCTTTTAGCAGAATTCCGAAAAATTCAGACATTTTGACAACGATGATAAATATCGAGACAGTTTCGTTTAATAGATTTCACTTTATAAAGTCTACAATTGTTTCTATTTTATTAACATATATAAAGCTTTCAGTATACAGATGTAGAGGCAGCAACACTCAAGGTTGATAAAATAGATGCAAACATAAAGATACAATGCTTATATACACATACATGTAACTATACTTAAATAACAAATATGACGATTTTGAATTTTAAACTGAATTTCTTTGCATTCAATACCATTTTTGTAACTGCAGGAAGGCAGATTTACAGATGGAGACTCAC
>NC_142956.1:5347782-5370282 GCF_046866305.1 Octopus bimaculoides
GCCAACATCTCTTCTGGGTGCGATGAATGAATTGTCACCTAAATTAAGCAAAAATGAAAAAAATCACTGACATTTGATTTTGATAGATATATTTACTAATATGACATTGAAAATATCTCGAAATACTAAAGAGTAAATTTATTCATTAAAATCGCCACGGATTCCAGACAGCTTTAGAATCTCATGCGACTATTTTGGGTGGTCTCTTTGTTCAAGTGGTGAATGCTGTCATAATCCTTGCCTTCATTAATCTTTGGTATTACAAGAAATTTTATCGTTTCTCGCTCAGCTGCGCCCTTGCATTATAATGAAGGGGGTTGCAGTCTAGGGAGCTAGGTGGCAAAATATTAGGGGTGATGTGGACGTAGAATTTGTCTGACAACCATGACTGTGTTCTCCTGCTTGTGCGCCATGGTGCAGAGTCCTGTTACTATACATAGCGTCTTCCAGCAGTCAACGTATTGGCCCGGGGCAACACTAGCTCCTCCAAGCACTTGATGTAGGCTTCCATGTTGAGTCTGGTTTTCACACTTAAGGAATGGTCTCTTGTTGCTTGAACATCAGATTGACTCCCACGTACTTTTGAAATGTATTGAAGCTTCCGGCGCGAATGTCAACCAGTGCGGCATGTATGTCTTTTTCCAATGTCTGACAGAGTAAATTGCGTCATGATGCTGATTTTCTCACAGACGATGCCCAACTATCCCTACTATTCTCAGCAGTAACAAAACCAAATGTAACCAAATCGCATTGGCAGAATAGAAATTAAAATTGGCAAAAATTTCCCCCTTCACATCCTGTATATGTGTGTGTGTGTGTGTGTGTGTGTGAGCGTGTGTGTGTGTGTGTGAGCGTGTGTGTGTGTGTGAGCGTGTGTGTGTGTATGTGTGTGTGTGTGTATGTGTAGGAAGTACATTAAAGTAACCGAAATTATCTCTGTTGGCCAAGCTAGGTGTAGTTTAGACTTCCGCTGCTAGAAGCCACTACCAGAGATCAGTCTGCCGACCGGCGTTGTCATTTCAGGTCGTACTGCCATGTGCTGTGTCATTGTTTTGCAGTGCTTCTACCATGTGTATCGATTTTTGCGATGGCTGAAACAAAGAAACAGCGTGTTTTCGTGAAAATCTGTTTTCTGCTGGGGAAAACGCCTGCCGAAACAATTGTCATATTCGACACAACTGACAAGAACGCTACCATGAGCAAAACACAAGTTTACAAGTTGTTTCCACACTTGAGGAATAGTCACCTGTTGCCTGAATAACAACTTCGTTCAGGGCGAAAGAATGAAAACATCACAAAAGTTCATAAACTCATCTTGGAGGACCGTCATCGATCAGTTGAGAAACTTGTCGATACCACTGTTATGTCTTAGAGCTCCTGCTAACAGATTATTTTGCGTGAGGATTTGTGAATGAAAAGAATTGCAGCAAAATTTGTGCGTCACTTGCTACGGAAGATGAAAAGCGGTCACGACATAATGCGTGTCGTGAACTGAAACGAACACTTGCCAGTTAATCCGGACTATTTTTCGAAGGTCATCACCGGTGCCAAAAGCTAATGTTTCGGCTATGTCCCGTAAACAATGCAGCAATGAAGTCAAGGGAAGCATCAATGTCACCACGCCCACCAAAAGCACGTCAATTGAAGTCTAAGTTCAAGACGATGCTGATTTGTTTCGTCAATGCAAAAGGAGTCGTCTACACAGTATTTGTTCCTCCTCGTCAAACTGTTAACTAGAGATTTTATCTGGAATTTCAGTGTCAGTTATGGTGAGACAAAAACGTTCCAACTTGTGACAATGTAGAGAATGGTGGTTTCATCCCGACAATGCACCTGCACACACAGTCTTGTGTGTGAGAGAGTTGTTGACCAAAAATTACATGATCCCGCTTATCCTCACAATTCACTCGATGTTGCTCGATGTTGCTCCTTATGTCTTTTCTCTTACTCCGAATGATTAAACTCCTCAAAGGAAAATGTTTTGCGAATGTGAAATGTGAAATAATGTGAAATAATGTAAATGACCACATGATTAACAACTTCCCTGGAGAAAGTCGACGATATCTAAGTTCTGACACTATAGTCGATGGAAATTATCACTAGTATCCACGGTATTTTCTTAACAACTTGAATCCATCGGGACTATCTAAGCATAGGCCATCACTGAAAAAGTATTGTCCTATAATGCTCCTATAAAAGTTTGACCCTACCATTGGACATTGCAACGGAACAAGTTACACCGCCACGGACCTCAATTCTCACGTCATCGAGGCAGTGATAAAGATTGGCTCTCACAGTGGTAAGCGCATGTGCATGCATCGGATACCACTGGTGACCTCCGACAACCAGTTTTTCCTCCAATACGACACAGGCAGTTTCCCATCAAACTAGCCTTCTCATTCACAGCTAACAAGTTCCAGGGCCAAACTTTGGATCGTGTTGGTGTGCTTCTGTCCACTCAGATGTTTACACACAGCCAGCTGTATATTGCTATGAGCAGAGCAATGGACTCAGCTAATTTGAAAATTAGTCTTGATTAAGCACAAAATATCGTTTACAAAGAAGTTCTGTAAACGTAATATCATGAATATGTACTATGTAAATCTGTACATAAGTATAATGAAAACCAACAGTTATTTATATTTTATTACATTTCCCGTACCATATTTCAGTATAAATACATTTATACTTAAACATGTTATTATTTCCCACCATCCTTTCATTTCCCATTGAAGATGGGTAGGTTTGCTAGTTCTTCAATCTTTTTGTTTTGTGGTAACACAGACGATTTTCTCTTTACGTGGCATGTTAAAGCTAAATTGATCGAACTTATTCCTGTTCAAACTACACCGTCAGGAGAACAATACAGAGAAATAAGCAACTAAACAGTGAACATGAACATATAGTTTGTCAGTATTCTCTAAAGAAAAATGTAGAAAGTATATTACACTATAAAACAGATTTATTTAACTTTCACGTATTCTAATTTATCTTTGATTCTTTCAGAAATTTGAGCTACAACCGTTTACAAAAATATGATGGCGCTTTCTTATACCTTCCCAGCATAAAGAAGATGTATGTACAATAATACTCTTTATTTCTTAGAAAAGTGTAACACTTTGTAAATCTAATACCATAAAGAAAGATTATCAAATTCACAATAGTTTAATGTAGTTGACAATAAATAATGATGTGTTAGTTTACATTTTAATAAGTCAAAATGATTATTTCCATGTATTGTGTTTAGTCATTGTAAAGTCTGCTTTGAATTGCATGAGAGTTGGTGTGATCTAACTTAATCCATATTCATAAGTACACGTAACGGTAGTGGGCTTCATATAATTTACCCCAGTGTTACTTTGATGGTATGCACTGCTCTCTCACTGAATAATAATAATAATAATAATAATAATAATAATAATAATAATAATAATAATAATAATAATAATAATAATAATAATAATAATAATAATAATGATAATAATAATGATAATAATAATAATAATAATAATAATAATGATAATAATAATAATAATAATATTAATAACAACTTTATAAAGTTCTCTTTATAATTACAGTGACCTCAGAAACAATGCAGATATAATGTGTGGATGTCAACTGCCGGCCATGTCAAATTATATAAGCAGTACATCCAACAGAACTGTGAATATCCTGGGCGAGTGTCACACAAATTTAGGGAATAAACAAGACAAATTAATACCAATAATGAAATATTCGCAATGTAAAGGTTAGTAAACTCTTCTTTCCTTCTGTTGTTTGTTTTTACTTCTACCAATAACAAAACTTCAGGTGTTTCTCTGCTGCTCAAATTATGATGTGCTATGAACCCGGACCAAAAAATAAAGACATAAAGACACGCTTTACCATCCACACCCTTCACAAATCCCACGCCCCACACCACACTCATGAACGTGCGTGCACACATACATACACGCACATACACACAGACACAGAGGCGCACGGAGACAAACACTCATATTCTCTCTAAAGCACTCACAGAATCAACAATACCACACAAACACAGATCTGCACATACGCTCAAAGTGACTGCATGTATGAACGCTCGCCCACATATATACACATACACACATGCACATCCTTTCTCTCTCCGTCTCCCTTATTGTTGTCTCTCACCATCTCTCTTTCTCTCTCTTTTACAATCCCATCGCCATCCATAAAACATATATACATACATATATATATATATATATATATATATATATATATATATATATATATATATATATATGTTTTATGGATGACAAACAGACATATCTAAGACTATCCTGAAATAGAGAGGGCTTGTTATTGAAGAGGTCGGTCGTGGTTGAGAAGGAAAGGTTTTTGACAACCAAAGCATATTGAGTGAGTTATTCAATGATTGATAAAGCAACAAGTTACTTAATTAAGTATCTAACTGCCTAATAATAAAGATGTGAAGTAGAACATTTCTCAACAGGGTAGCAAGGAGATCATTGAGAAGTCACAGCTCCGGTACTACGGATGTAAGATTAAAAGAGTGCAAGAATGACGGATTCGTCGTGCTGGGGACTTAGGAGTAGATCTCTGGGGACCTTGAAGGATATCTCTGGGGACCTTGAAGGATATCTCTGGGGACCTAAGATTAGAACAAAAACAAAGTCTCAATTGGTCGCGTTTGGAAAGTGCTATGGCGATTCCTTCTAAGACGACACTATAAAGTAGCTGCCTGGGACATAATTTTAAAAAATATTCCCAGGTTTTAACGGAAGCGTAATCATAACTTGGAGTAACTACCCTATTTTGGATAATTGCAGGTCTTTGTGTATGTCGAATATAGAAGCAACATAACAATTACGTTGCATGATTTTCTTAGTTGAATTTGTGACAAAGCTGAAACATTTCCCAACGAAACTAAAAAAAAACATGTGTATAGTTATAATTGATAATTTCATTTATTTATCTAACATACATTGATTCCATCACTATATTATCTTATATTCTGTAGGAAAGAATTTGCAGTGTCAAACATGTTCCGGGATGATGTGCAATAATTCAGAAATGACAAGTTGTCCAGGACCACAGGTAAAATGAAATGTTACTTTCTTCCTTTTTATTAAAATATATCCATATAAAATATAACCGTCAATAGCAACTCAGTATGACCAAGTAGCTTGAACCATGATTTTGCTAATTGTTTTAGGTGCCTATGTAGTCACAAGCAGACATAAACACCCTCTCGGTCTTCCCATTCACGATTCAGTTGGGTGCCAAGGATATGACAATTGGAGGGGAGAGAGAGAGAAAGAGGGACGATCAACTCAAAGCTGATACTCATTTTCAACAGAGTAGACTGGAACAATATATAAGGAAGAGTCGTGATTAATTCACAAAGTATCAACCGGTCCGGAAATCGAAACCACAAGCTTCAGACTTACCTCTTCTCTCTTTGTCTCAAACAAACATCGCTTTCAGTTGTGTATGAATGTACCTGACCAAGAATCAGCTTGGAAGCAAATCACTCTACATAGATGCAGTAGCTAGTAGCCGGACTAGGACCTCTGGACCGCTCGAACTCACGTTCATTGCTGATGGCTAATATATTCTTATCTCGTAAAAGGCTATGTTTGGGTGATAGGGTTGCAGTGTTTACAGGAAATCCTTAAATTTCATAGTATAAGCAGTCCTTTTGGATCCTGACGGTAAATCAGTGCTGCACATAGATCTGAAAGCACAACCACCGCACAGCGAGGGTGCCGAGTAGCTGTGTATGCTACAACAGAAAAAAAGGACGTCTCGATTCCTCCTGATATTTGACAACTTCTTTAGGGACGTTTCGATATTTACCAGCGGAATTTGGAACTGCATTTAGACGCAATAGTAACGCAGTTACAATGAATTACAATGAAGAGGTTACAAAAACGTCACAACCCTGCTTAGAAGTTTTCAACTGCACCAGTGTGAATATAGGACAACAAGAGTGGCCTATCCAGATCGTCTCAGAAAGAGTAATGTGCTAGGCCAGAGGACAAGGAGAGTGTAGGATCTTTTTTTAAAAGAAGTCTACAAAACACAAATTATTGATCTACTCGGTCGACTTAAACCAGGTTCAAACGGGGACACAGTTACTGCAGGCTACAAGTGTCTCGACAAGGAGCAAGATGAATTTTACAGGAACAAGATTAACAAATTCTTTAAGCAGCAACTGACAGAAGTAACCACCAGTTGCCGGTAGTCGGATGTCTTTAGGAGGCCGATTAAATGAGAATCGAATGCATTGAGCAACGTGTTACTGGTAGAAGAAAATAGAGTGAAGAGAAATTTAATGAGCACTAGAAGCGAATTAATTGATACAAGCATAGCGACAGACATGCTAGTTTGTTGGGATCCGGTTATGAGAGCGATTTTCTCTCCAAATTTCCTGCGACTAAATTGTATTTTACTCCATGCCTATAAAATATGCATGCAGAATAGAAACATATATATCCGTTATTAATTTATGGACGTTTTTGCTTTTGCATTGCAAGGCTTGAGGAGCCTATTAAGACTATCATTTTTTGTGACGTGTGCCGCTGCCTTTTTTCTGTTATTCATGAGATTTGCATGCATGAGTTTTCGTACGTTTTGTGCGCAAAATTTAAAGTCCATTCCGCTATTCAGATATGGCTAAAGAATACTGTTTGTATGAGAATAATTTGTAATATTTTGTGCTTTATTGTGGGTGACAAAGTGGTGTGGCATTGATATGTACCATGCTTCGTTGGCCGTATGATAACGGTGGATAGTGTAAGCATTTATAAATCGAATATGTCAATATATTGTGAAGGGATGACGTAACTCATCTTCCAAAACCTTGTCAGTTTGCTTCAATTTTATTTGTTGTCTTGAATAATTTTTGGAGTAATGATTTGACTTTTACATGCTAAAAATCTTGCGTTGCTATTGTCGCTCTTTGTTTAGTAGTACTATATGACTTTTATATTCATTATTACAGCCTCTTTGCCAATATAGGTTATCAGTGAATGGCGGTATATTGAAGTTTAAAAGGTCCTGCAGCACATACTTGCACTGCCGTGAAGCTGTGAGAAACAATTCCCTTACATGTAGAAAATGGTCCAATGGCGCTTCTTGCGTTGCTTGTTGCAGCGACAACTTATGCAACAAGAATGATTTCCCTGGTAAGTATTATTAATTCTTTGATTTAATCGGACCTGACTTATTTATAAATGAATGTTTAATATGAACATTGGATAATAGTTAATATATGATAAAATGAGTTACTGTGTACACTCACACACATACACAAACGCAATCACATATATATACAATATACAATATATATGTGCCTGTTTGAGTAAGTGTGTGTGTGTATATCATTCATATACACATTTATATATATATATATATATATATATATATATATATATATATATATATATATATATATATATATATATATACACATATATACATAGATATACACACATATATACAAATATGTATATATATACACACACACACACAAATACACACACACACCTACTTACACACACGCACATTTATATATCATGTATGCATTCATTGCACTTTCATTGGGGTTACGGCAGTTATTCGTGTCATGGGTTAAACGGTTATATTATAAAATCTTTTTGCAATGCAGTTGCATATTTGTCCGTAGACTGGTTATATTAATGAAAGTATACAGTATTATAGACCCACTTCAACTGATGTTAGAAATCGGTTTCATACGGAGTATTAAATAACCGGTGATTATATGACAACACACTGTTAAATTTATACTTCTATGTTCATTGTATATGCCACTCAGTGCATCCTTGGCACGTGTCTCATTTATAATCGCAATGTCTAGGTTTTTCTTTTGTATTCTTGAATAGGTTGGACGCATTCCTTTGAACTTCATCTGATTTATACCGTGGACACATCGACTTTTAAGAAGTTAACTGAAAATGAAGACACAACAGAAAATGTATCTAGAGCTGTGAGTTACCATGTATTCTCTTTCGCTCCCCCTCTGCGTTTCTTTATCTCTGTCTCTCTTCTCCCTCTCTCTTACTCACGCACACACACACATGTCATATTACATCTACAAGTCATTTTTAAGTTTTATCATCAATGATGATTATATATTCAATGGTGGTTTCTCAAAGTCCATTAGCATGCAAAAGCACATGAAAAAATCTGTCTCTATTTTAGCATTAAGGAAACTTTTCCTAGAATATAAGGTCAAAAATAACTCTTCTAGACAAAGAATGCAAAAGGAGTTTCTAAGATTATAAGCAGTTCCCTTGCATATAATCTCTCACTCTACAGACAAAAAATTCTTTTCTTTCTTTCTTTCAAGTCCCAAATAGTTTAACTGAGGCTGGTAGAAGACCTGTTGCTATTATTAAAAGTCTAAATATAGTTAGAGACGCGTCACTTAAGAAACCTTTGCGTAACACCTCTGGAGAAGAAACTGTTACCCTCAGATATCACCTTACATCTGTAAACAACATTCTTTTATTTACAATAATTTTTTAATAACCTTTCCATTTTTAATCCTAAAATCGCAAACTGTATCTTACTTCGTACTCGTATTATTACACTGTCTCCCATCATTACATTCAGTATAGTTGTTATTTGCCATTCCATTGACATTCAACAGGTTGGCATGGGATTTGACACTAGTTGTATCCCCTTGTACACTAGACATCAAAAAATTAATTTCATTACTAACATTTTACATATCTATTATGGCGTTTACGACTATTACAATTATTATAATGTTATTTCATTAATTGAAGATATAATCTGGCATAAATCTTTAGGAATGGAATAACCAATTCTAAGAAGCCGGGGTTAATAGCATCATAATATCTATTTTCTTTTGTAAAGTGTTTATAACAGATCTTATGTATGGTTCCAATTAAGTTACCCCGGGTTTGCTTAGCGAATGGATCTATGAACCAAACGATGTTGTTTCTACTAGGAGATGCGCTGTAAGTTTCGAGTATTATTGAATAAATAAGGGGTTTGTTTTCTTCACTCGTTTTTCGCATTCCTGAGAGTATGGAGACAATTAGAACGAAGTAATGCATTGGGTTTCATATTTTGTATTTCATTTTTCACTTTTGGACATTTAACTTTACCTGCCCTGCACTTATACCTATTCCAGGCTATTTGCTTAAAATCATTACCAACATAGGAAACATCTATGTTGTTCGAGGTGCTGAAGCACATATTTGTAGGATAATATAACAATTTTTGCTTTATTCCAGATTTATTAAGTGGGACATTATAATAGTCAGCACTTTTGTCAATAATATGTCTTGAAGGAAAGTGTCAAATTTGTCTTCAGTGTCAAGATCAGCCAAAAGAATGACTCTGAGAGACAGTTGCAGAAAGGGAAGCATACCAAGAAACGAATAGACTGTTCACTACAAACGCCAGAGCCCCTCACAGTAATGAACAGAGGTCTGCACCTGTGACAATGAATAAGATCTCCACTGCAGAACGAAGAGCAGTTGCAACAGATTAGAGATTCTATTGGTGCAATGACAACATAGTGCATACATTGTAAAGTTAGGAAGTTGCCTAGAGAGACACATGCTCTGTGCTGTACTGGTGGAAGGCATACACCCCTTGCAATGTCTCAACCTCCATAGCCATTGAAGAAACGGTTGTCATCAACTGACCAAGATTTCAAGTAGTTCCAAAACAAAATTAGACAATACAACGCTGCACTACAGATGACACCATTTGGAACCACAAGAGATTTAACTGAGCCAGTATTCTGGCAAACTTTCAAGATCCAAGGTCAGATTTATCATCGGATTGGCTCTCTACTACCTGTCAGATGAATCACCAACATCAGCCTTTCATTGTTTATAATCTGTATCTCTTGTTTTGTTTACGAAATAAACTACACAAAACGCGTTTCTTAATCACTTGTATTTATTTGATATACATACATGAGTTGAAACCTTTCTTTTAACATCTCACTTAACGTCTATTTTCCATGATGGCATGCGTTGGAAAGTTACGAATATAATATATATATATATATATATATATATATATATATATATATATATATATATATATATATATATATATGTATATATATATATATATATATTTGTCAATTGTGGAATACGATACGACTGTCACTGTCGCTACATAATCCTGATGATTATGAAAATACTGTCTTCTTTTTCAATATTTAAAATTGTAAAATTGTAAAGATTGCAATTGCTAAAAGATGAAAATCAGACCAAGCTGGAATTTCTTGAAATAATTAATATATTTTATACCCAATCATGCAAAGTGCGTTATATATATATATATATATATATATATATATATATATATATATATATATGTGTGTGTGTGTGTGTGTGTGTGTGTGTGTGTGTGTGTGTGTTGCTGTATGTGTATGTCTGTCTGCCTATTCAACAATGACTTTTCCGATAACATTTCCCGTTTAATGATGAGACATTTGAAAGTTATTAACTATTCAGTTTATTATTTACTGTGTCATGCATATTATATATAGATACATAATTATACACACACACACACACACACATACATATATATATATATATATATATATATATATATATATATATATATATATATATATATATATATATATATATATATATATATATATGTATATATATATATATATATATATATATATATATATATATATGTATATATATGTATATATATATATATATATATATATGTATACATATATATAAATGTATATATATATATATCTATTTATATATATGTATATATATATATATATATATATATATATATATATATATATATATATATATATATATATATATATATATATATATATATTAGCTCATACATTTGTATGTATGTATAGAAGTATATATGAACATTTGTAAATACGTGAATAAACCTAGACACAAACACACAGTAGACAGTTGTAAGGGTACAAGAAATAAAGAACCGTGTTTGGGCTTTTGAACACCAGAGAATCAACTCCATTTCGTTCTACTAAGCAACTTCAAGCCCCCTATTTGTATACCCGTAGAAGATGCGACTTACACTGCCCAAGAAAAATGTTCCGCCGTCTTCTTGTCTTTAATGAAAGTTCATATGGTGAAAGACCTTGTCGTCATTTTTATGTCCCCAGGTATCTTACGCAAAGACATGATCACGCCAGTAAATAAAGCCGTCTTCTATTATTGAGCTAAATTTCTTACATTTATTAAAATAATATATATATATATATATCCAATTATTGCAGGTGGAACACGAGTTATTAACCTTGACAGGAGCATTTAAAGTTGAATATTGTGGGTAAGGAAACACATTTACCAATTTTATTCGTCATTTGTTTATTTTTGCTCAAACCATTATACTGTTTTTTTTTTCGTGTACATATTAATTACAATAAAATAACTAAATTCTATTGTAATTAAACTTCACAAATTCACAGTTTTAATCAAATGTTGAATTTATTATTATTATTATCATTCTTCTTCTTCTTCTTCTTGTTATTGTTATCATTATTATTATTATTATTATTATTATTATTATTATTATTATTATTATTATTATTATTATTATTGAAAGAGCAAGGTGTGTACAAATATGTACATACATACGCCATCATCATAATTGTCATCACCATCGTAATCATCATCTGCATTTTAATGTTCTTCTCCAAATTGAAAAAAGTGTGCGAAACCGGGCGTCAGCCTGAGGACGCCAAATACTGAAATAAATATATTTGCTGCTCATACCTCCTGAAATGTTATGGTTTATATATATATATATATATATGTGTGTGTGTGTGTGTGTGTGTGTGTGTGTGTTTAAGTGTGTGTGTATGTATATATATGTATAAATGTACGCACAAACGTGCAGGTGCACACACATATGCAAATATATTTTTGTATAGACATATTTTTTATTCATTTATTGTTTCAAAAATTTGACTGCTGCCATACAGGAGCATCGCCTTTAGTCGAACTAATCGACCCCATGAGTTAAACTTTTTAAGCTTTGTACTTATTCTATCGGTCTTTTTGGCCGAACCCCTAGGCTACGGGGAGGTAGGCACACCAACTCAGTGTCAAGTGATGGTGGGGGACAAACACAGACACACAAATACATGCATACATGTACACACACATATACATATCGCTATATATATACGATGGGCTTCTTTCAGTTCCGTCTACCAAATTTGCTGCGAGTGTTTTGGTCGGCCCGAGACTATAGCAAAAGGCACTCACCCAAGGTGCCACGCAGTGGGACTGAACCGGAAATCATACAGTTAAGAAGCAAGGTTTTTTTATCACACGGCTACTTCTGCGACTTACACACACACACACACACACACACACACACACACACACATACACACACACACTTTCACACACACACACATGCACCCGACATTTTTCAGCCATAGGTCTATTACTATGCTGATGCACCACTTCAAAGGTTTTATTCTAACAGATTCATCCCATCCATTACATATTTAAAGACTGGCACTAATTCTATCGTTTTCTTCACCAAACCGTCATGTTAAGGGAATATCACCAAACCAAATTCGCTTGTCATGTGGTGGTGAGGCACGAACAGAACACAAATATAACAATGCACACGTTCAAACACAGACCCACCCATACACACATACACACACATATCTATATCTATCTATCTATCTATCTATCTATCTAGCTCTCTTTCTGACTATCTCTCTTTCTCTCTCTCTCTCTCTCTCTCTCTCTCTCTCTCCCTATATATATATATATATATATATATATATATATATATATATATATATATATATATATATATTTATATATATATACATACAAGAGGCTTCTCTCAGTTTCTGTCTACCAACTCTACTGACAAGGTTTTGGCTAACCACAACTATTATAGGACACACTTTCTCAAGGTGAAGTGCTGTATAATCAAATGAAGACCAAATTGTTGGCATTAGAAAGCAAATTTCTTAAACACTGAATCAAGTATGAATGTATATGAAGTGGGGTTTTGTTTAGTTATAGTAAAAACAATTTTACATTAATCGCAGGTGTTCTTCAGCCAATATCAAAAATAAATTTTGATATTTCTATCTACTAATCAAGTTGCTTATAGGATTATACACACCTAAAAAGAAACAAAGAAATCAATAACCTCTCCCCTAACCAAACTCTTCCGTGAATATAAAAACACGTACCAACGACGCCATGGTGTGCCTGAATGATAGCCACCATCTTCCAAATAAAAATAGGAAATGTCCTAAATGATAACAACAACAAGTAAAAACATATCACTTACATTATTTTGTGAACCTCCCAAAGCTTTCATAAAAAAAAAATGACAGTCAGTTATTAAGTATTAAATACCGGACGTTGTGCCTTTGACTTTTTATGTTGGCAAAGCGAATGATTAGATCCAATAAAACCAGACATAACCAAACTAATAACACATTCTGCTCCATATCCAAAGGCGACCTGGCAGGCTGGTTATCAATCCGGACAAAATGCTTAACTTCATTTGTTTTGGCATTACGTTCTGAGTTCCAATTCCGCCGGTGTCGAACTTGTCTTTCATCCATTCGGTATCGATAAAATAAGTACCATTTGATCACTGGGATCGAGTTAATTGAATTACCCGCTTCTCTGAAAGTCATGACCACGAAACCAATATATATATATATCATTATATATAATGTAACATCTCCCACTATGATTAAGTGCCAAACCTATTACCATCCGACGAAGAAAATCCTAATTAAAAATAGTAATAAATAAATTGAGCTATCAAATTTAAGTAAAATGTGTTGCAGATGCTCAGTTCAGTAATCCGTAACACTATTTTCTGGAAATTAATAAATACAGAGTTCAAATCCAGCCAGTTGTTCGTTTTCTTTTTATATTATCTATTGGTTAATTATATCCTATCATCTATTCGTGTTTATATTATCAGTTGGCAATAAATTGTACGTCAGAAATTTTATGTATGATAAATGGCAGCAGTAGTTAACCTGTAATACATAGTACATATACATACATGTGTGTATGTATGTATATTCATATATGTATCTATATATTGATGTATTGGTTTCTAACTTAGGTACAATCGCTTATGATTTGGAGTTGGAATATCGGTGATTATATTAACACAAGCAATTAACAAGGTAATAATAGCCACCACGCTAAAAGTAAAGGAATTAGGCTTAACACACATTAGTCTTGGTACATTGGTGTCCATTATGGATAAATCAAATCAGCTGACCGTATTACATAACGATGAAATTTAGATTTCTCTTATGAGGATAAGATCAACATCTTTAAAACCAGTTAGACTGACGAGTACGAAAGCATTCTGGTTGTCGTTGCTGAAACTAATTTTTCTTTAACTTCTTTTTAAAATCGTGTTTCAGTTTGGAGAAAAGTACAGTGCTGTTTACTATTTACTGTACAACCCTCATTGGAAGTACTAAAGATCAGGTTTTGCAAAAACTTTACAAAATTCTGAATGCATCCCAAACATTGCGTAACTTGAGAATAAACCAAGTTAAGGTGAAATCAAAAGGTGAAAGTAAGTAGTGAGTTTCTTAACATTTCTATCGCTATCACCCATTATAATTTCTTTACTTTTTATCGCTATCACTCATTATCATCCTTTTCATCATTGTCGGCGTCATATTCGCTGTCATAAATAGGTGTTACCATTGAAACATGACACACAGACAAACATACACACAAATACACACGTCTAAGTCTTATATATTACTGAATGCTGTTCTGATGACGACATTTAAGGCAGACACATAATCACAGATGTCTCCAGAAGATCCCAACCCTCTTATACTTAATGACATATTAATTCGTGACAATTCCATGATCCTTTTTACAGGTTCTTCGTAGAGGGTGAGAGGTAGGAAAGTAGGTGTCACCAAACTAGAGACCTAGATCAAATACTTATATCAGAATGTTCTTTTTCATAAGTAGCACTGAAGCTGTCACACAACTTTGTTAAACCGGATGATGGATTAATTCTACCACACCGGAATGACATAGTGGGATTTGTACAAAGAACTAAAAGTGCCTGGACTGATATCATTTTTTTTTATAGACCTGGAAAGGAGGAAAGACAAAGTTAACCTCAGCAGAGTTTGAACCTAGATCTCAGTGAGACGTGCTAACAATTCTGCAAATTCAGTGCCAACAGGTTACTTTAGTTATCTCCCATTTCGATTTGGAGTTTGAAGCAACTTGTGCCAGATGCGCTTTTTTTCTTTTTACCTTTTTCTATATATTGAAAGGGCGATAAATTCAACAAATCAGTGATTCATTTTGTAAATATATTTAGAATCCATTAATTATAACTTTCTTCGCTTTTGCTGTCCTAATTCATGGCTCTAATCGTTTTTAGTTATTTCTTTTAAGACAATTTCGAATGTAACGTACCCATTCTTTATACATTCAGGCAGAATGGAACGTGGATATCTAATCGCTTTTGTTTTTCTTCATCACCGAAGTTATAATGACATAACTACTACTACTACTACTACTACTACTACTACTACTACTACTACTACTACTACTACTACTACTAATTTGATTAAAATATAATTACTTAATCACTTACCTTTACAAATATCCCTGTATTTTTATTATATAAATTACACTAAATTCTTCTCTCATGTATATCTCATATCTTCGTTTTGTATCTTTTTCAGTGTTTTGTAATGAAGACACATCAACTTACAATGGTACATTCAATTGGCCAATGACAAAAGTAGGAACTAATGCGACGATTCGATGCCATGCAAACACAGCAACAAGACACTGGTTCGTTTGTATTGTTTTCTCTCTTCACAAATTTTGAAGTTTTCACTTTAATCTCTTTGTGAGAGAATGCTACACAGTATACTAAATAAAACACCTACAAAGATTAAAATTATAGAATTAATGTCTGTCAGTTCAAACCATTTAACACTGGTGTCTTCCATTTTATATAGAGTGTGACAAGATTTTTACTTTGGTCTAACTACATCAACTAGATTATAAGAACAATTTACAACCAGATCAACGTAATTCTTGCATTCCAGTGTGATTGATGAAATAAAACGATGAGACATATTTGATAATAAAATTTCAGTTCTTCCAGAATGGTGGCATATCAAGAATTGACAACAAATCAATATAGGACATCACGAAAGTGTTCGCCATTTACGAGCATGTGGCTGAAACCAGACATGTCCCAGTGTAACAATACAGAGTGGCTCACTGGAGAACTAAAGAACATCACCACCAAAGATATTGATGAAGGTGAGTGAAAGACGGTTTCGAAATACTCTTATAGTAGATTTGCTAATAGTTTCAGGTCAAGAGGAATGTGTATGTCTTTGTATCAGTGTTCATTACGATCAACTGTATGTGTGTATGTGTAAATGTTTACGATTAAAGTTATCTACCAAGTAGTAATACGTCGTAATTTTTCTTTTGAGCTCTTAGATTATGTGTTCATGTTCTCCAATGGTGGATCAATTTGAAACCGTTACGGAAAGGTTATGACAGAAGTTAATATTTAGATTTGAATTTTTAATGACTTTTTGTAGAATGGCCACGGAAATGAAGAAGTAGAAAACAATAGAGATGATCACTTTTTAAAGTTATCTCTACAGGTTTTTTTTTTTATATAGAAAGTTGAACCAGCAATCATTTGTTATGACATTTCGCATACGAAAAATCTAATTTCGGTTTCAGTAGAAATAACTTTAGAATGTTATTTAATAGCACTGCTAACACGGTAGAACTCACCATTGACTTATAAAGTTCTTCATGTTCTTGGTTGTATATTATGGTTGCGTAACGAATTACGACGTCCCAACCAGAAATTGATAGAGATAGTGTCGGTTCATATTTTTGTAAATACATTACGTTATGTTGATGGTTGTAAAATATGTAAATGTTCGATGATGCAGTCCACATAGTTGCGTACCATAGAATATGAGCAATTTATCCCTTTAATCCTTTGCTGTAACACCATAAAATTTAAAATATTTTCATGAGCCTGAAATGCTGAGATTTTTTCATATGGCCTTGAGGAAGACTGAACAATATTAAGTATTAGAACTACGACCCGTTTTTTATTTTGTCATTGAAAGAATAATTTCGTCCAGAGTAACTACTCTTTATGAAGGCTGATGCATTACAGCTCATTGGATGTCAATGACTCCCACATTCAAGTATGTCATACTCGAACTATAAACGATTCCATTTAATGCTACAGAGTAGGAGACAGTAAGGATGTATAACAATAAGTATACAACTGATGAACTGAACACATTTAGCAATGTCTGCACTACATTCAGTTGGAGTCGTTAATGAACTCCCAGTGATTCATTAATTGTTGTGTTTAATTTGCATCGAATATTTCGTCTCAACTTCGATTTGTCTCCCCAGATACCACATAATTTTGTCTCAAAGCAGCTGTTACAGTCACAGTTTTGTTAAACTTTTCGTTGCAGAAAATTTTGAGCCGGTTTCAACAAAACTCCTGAATATTTCAAAGAAATCAGTGTATTTCAAAGAAGAAGACATTGACTTGGCTGTAGACACACTTGAGAAAATGGTGCCATTGACATCAAATGTGTCGGTCAATATAACACTGAACAATGTTCTTCCTAGTATCAACAATATGATAAACACACCGGAGAAGATTTTGGCTGAGGCAGAACAGTCTGACAGAAGTGTCAACAGGTAAAATTAAGATCACATTTGTTGTTAGTGCAGTAGCAGCAGTAGCAACTGCAGCGGTGGTAGGAGCTGCAGCGGTGGCTGGGGTTGCAGTGGTGGCAGCAGCAGCAGCGGCGGAAGCAGCAGCGGCGGAAGCAGCAGCGCCTGCGAAAGCAGCGGCAGCCGTAGTAGTAGTAGTAGTAGTAGTAGTAGTAGTAGTATTTGGTGTTATTCTTGTTGTTATTGTTGGTGGTAGTGGTGATGGTGTTGGTAGTGATGGTTGTTGTTGCGGTGGCGGTGGCGATGTTGTGGAATCAGTATTAGCATTAACAGTAACAACGACAGAAGCAACATTAATAATAGTCATGTGAAAAAAAAAATCAATATTATTAAGGTAATTACACCTGTAGCTAATTACATATATGAAACACACTGTCAACTGAAGGTTGTTTTCTTGATTTCTTCGCAGAATGCTGGAAATTTTAGAAAAAATCCCAGAAAATATTCCACTGGAAGAGCAGCAAGTCACAGTTGTATATTCTAATCTTGCTATTGGTGTCGCCACTGTGGAGAAAGACACTTTCAATGGTCTGGTCTATGCTGTTTCATTTGGAACCAATGAAACGAAAGCAAGGAGTGAGGTACAATACTTTCTGTTGACTACTCTCTTACTAACTGTTTCTTTTAAACAGCCAAGTTAATAAAATATATTAGGATGAAATATAATGTTTTATAGTCACATAAAGTAGTTATGTAACAAAGCTCGATAGAGATTGCAATTGAAATACAAAATATAATAATATACGCAGCACACAAATTATATAATTTTGCAATAACGCTACCACAATAAACTTTCCTACAACAAGGACAATGTCTGAAATTTGTTGAGTGGGTAGTGTCAATTACATTTGACCCCAGGACTTCAGTGATACTTATTTCCCTGAGCCAGAAAGAATGAAAGGCAAAGTTGACATCGCTGAAATTTGAACATGGAAGGTAAAAAGTGAAGACTGTCATCTCACCGTCATAAATTGACACAAGGAAACTACATGAACAAATATAAACCACAAATAAATATGGAACCATCCAGTCAATAATAGTTTACATACATCTTTATCACTATTTTACTGTGAAGTTTTGGGTCTGGAACTGTTCCTAAAAACGGAAACGTATCTATATAAATGTGGAGGCGCAATGGCCCAGTGGTTATGGCAGTGGACTCGCGGTCATAGGATCGCAGTTTCGATTTCCAGACCGTGTGAGTGTTTATTGAGCGAAAATACCTAAAGCTCCACGAGGCTCCGGCAGAGGGATGATGGAGAACCCTGCTGTACTCTTTCACCATAACTTTCTCTCACTCTTTCTTCCTGTTTCTGTTGTGCTTGTAATTCAAAGGGCCAGCCTTGTCACGCTGAATCTCTCCAAGAACTACGTTAAGAGTACACGTGTCTGTGGAGTGCTCAGCTACGTGCATGTTAATTTCCCGAGCAGGCTGTTCCGTTGATCGGATCAACTGGAACGCTCGACGCCGTAAGCGACGGAGTGCCAACAACAACAACACCAATCTATATAAATAAATGATCTGCCTCCTGTGTGAGTGTGCATGTTGTGTGTGTGCCTGAGTGTGTATGATTTCTTTGTATATGCTTGTGTTGGTGTTTGTGCGTGTGTGCATCTGTTCTGGTGATTCGCTTTCTCCCTTTTCAGATTTTCACTCTCATGAGCCCGAATATATACAAAGGCTCAAACCACAGAGTAAAAGAGAAATAATTCCTTCTCGAAAACAACATATTTCCGAAAAGCAACATTCCATGGCTGAAAGATTTTAGTAATACAATTAAAATAAAATTGTACTCCTAAATACAATCGAACCAAACAAACTCACACAGACGAAAAACAAAGAAAGAAAACCTATCAATAGATCTTCCAAGCATCTTCAAGTTTATTGTTTTATATTTATATGAGCATCTAAAAAAATACTCTCTCTCTCTCTCTCGCCCCCCCCCCCCCACAAATATATACAGATGAGCATATTCTGAATAGAAAAGAAATATGTGACTCAATTTTTAAAAATCTTTTATTGAATTCAATAGAAATTTTGATAGTTGACCTACTGAACCCCTTTTGAAATCCCTACTTACACAATTTCAAACATGTTCTTAACTACGCACAGAATAAAAGAGCAAACTGTTCTAATTTTTATTAAGATATATTTGATCCGAATGTCAGCCAATATAGTGGGAGGAACATTGATGCCAATGTGTAATGTCTAACTATGTGAGTGTGTTCATTTGTCTTATATGTGTGTGCACTTAGTTACAAAATGTTTCGGGAACACTACCAAATGGTGAATATGATTGAGATAGCCATGGCCTTGTAAACAATACCGTTGTATTCATGTCACTAGGTACCCGCAAATAAGTCAAATATTGGGACAATAAGAAGAAAACTACTGAATACACGAATAATTAGTCGACTAACGTTGGAACGTCTCTGATTACTTGTGTATGAAGCAGTGGCAGTGGGTGATAATGAGAGTTTTATTTGTTATGTTAACTGTAATGTTGCAGTAATGTATTTGTGGAAAAAGTAGAAGTTACTAAAACAATAACAGGCGTAATAGTAATAATTCCTTTTTTGCAGTGGATCTCGAAGCACATAATACTCTAAATAATAACAGGAAAATAGTGACTTAAAAATATTTTTGAATAGGAAAATCAAACGCTACTTGTGAGGATACTCTTTTCCAAAGGATTTTTCAAATCTTTATCTATGTGCTTTGAAATCCACTATTCCAAGAAATAATTGCTTCACTTCATGTTCTGTCAAACGTTTATAAAAATCTTTATGACGTCAACAAAATTCAGTCGTAGAAGAGTTTTTCTTTTAAGTATCAATTTCAATTTTTGTTTCATTTTCCTCCACCAGATACGTAACGACTCAAACTCACAAGTCGATGACATGATGGACTTCATTTCTTTACCAAAGAGTTTATTAAAAGATATGAAAGACGAAGAACGGTCAAACTTTACAAGGATTTCCATGATCAGTTTGCGGGACGACAAGCTATATAGGGTATGATACAAGAATAGAAATATTTCATTTTTCTGGTTAACTAAAAGTTGTTTGAATTCATTCATACATTTTTAATAGTGGAATAGACAATACTAATATGACACAATTACCAATGTTTATATGTATATACATATGTATATATGGATACGTTTGTGTGTTTGCATGTGCGCGCTTGTATGCGTGTGTGTGTGCCTGTGTGTATATGTGTGATTTATGATGCATATTACAAAGTCAGGGTGGTGCTTGTTCTGAATTTTGTCGCGTAGAATTTACTTTTAACGTACTTCGTGTGATAAAATCACAGTTATTTCAGAAAATACACCACCAAATAATCAAACGACGCTGTGCATTTATTTAACAAGAAAAGCATTGACAGTAACTTCGAAGTTTCCGACTGCTAAGCCACTATCTGACAAATCGACCTAAAATTCGAATTCATTGTCAATACTTTTATAGTTTACAATAATATATTTGTACTTTAAAAGCTACCATGGTTCCGAGTCTAACAAATTCTTGTAAGTGGTTATGGGAGCCGGGAGCTGGAAGGCGCCTGTCATATATATATATATATATATATATATATATATATATAATATAATACACACACACACACACACACACACACACACACACGCACACACACACACACATATATATATATATATATAGAATATATGCTGAATTTATGGAATGAAGTTCAATAAAACTCACCAATTTAGTTAAACATGGAGGAGAAAAGTTCTTAAAATATATAAGAAGTTTAATCCATGCAGACGATCATTTCGTACAGAGATATAATAATAATCCTTATTAGATTATATTTCTTCTATATTATGGGTAAATTTTTGTACACTTATACGTACCCGTCGACTTGTACTTTTTGTTATACTCTTACTGGCACTACACCCCTACAGATTGAAATCCGCTACTACCTTACTACCATTACATATTCTTCTCAAATAATACTAAGCTAGGTTATTACCTCTAAAATCTTTTATATATATACTAAAACACACCAACTGTATAACCTAACATATCAATATCCTTAGCATTATTTATTCTTTTGCTCTTCTGCCTCCACTCATTTATCTCCCTTACATTTATTTATTTTTTAAAATATACTAATCTTTATTTCCAATTGCAATTTCACATTTTTATCTTTATAGACACAATAAGTAGATACTCTATTTTAATTTTAATAGTAAAAACTATCTTTATGTTTTTACTTACTTCTTTCTCCTTTATCGTTAATACATATTACCTAATATGAATGTTTATGCAAACATGAGTCCCTTATATACATCGTATTTTATCTTTAACTCACACTTATCCTTCTATTTTCACAACCATTTCTTTACGTTAACTATCTATTATTGACTTCTTATATACCACCTCCTCACACTAAACTTCATTCGTACGTTTAGAATTTAAAACAAAATAGATTATACTACCTAATGATTTTAACGGTTAGTTCATCATGTAAGTCAAATTTAAGAGCGACGTCCCATTGGACATCATAGATATATATTATATATATATATATATATATATATATATATATATATATATATATATATATATATATATATATATATATATATATATATATATATATATATATATATATATAAGGTTTAGATTTAGATTTAAAAAATTGAATATG